>NW_007390849.1:0-1338 GCF_000475195.1 Diaphorina citri | reverse complement strand
AAGGCCAATGCACCCTGCTCAAAAGAACAAGCTTATTTACCAAAAGGGAAATTCTTGAATCGTACAAGTACCCATCTACCAGGGTTGTATTTTAGGAGGGTGGGGGGGGCCTGCTACCTACGTACGAGGTTGATCAAGATTTGGGCTTACAAGGAGGTGTGACGCTCAAACCGTCTTGTGTGCTCAAATCTTGACCAACTGCGATAATCCCTGTACAGAGCTACAATCTGCCTATTCAATCAAGTAAAAGGTAGATACTTCGTAGAGTCCTACCTAATGAAGCGAGAGACTTCATTCATACCAGCATAACGAAGATTAATTCGCAATAGTAAACAAGCTACGCAAGGTGATGAATCTGACTTCTAAACATCATTGGAAACATACTCGTAGATGAAGCATGCTGTGAACACGTTTACGTTACGTTTTATACGTTTGTAGGTAGTTTTCTTACTCACCCACTCTATTAATTTCCCTCCCCTTCTCTCTCTCTCTCTCTCTCTCTACTATTCCTTCCTTCCATTGATTCTCTCCCTCCCTCCCTCCTTCTCCTCCTCCTCCTTCTTCTTCTTCTTCTTCTTTATGTTGTCTCTTGCAATAAAACGTCATCTATATACTCCCCCACAACCACTCTATTAATTTCCCTCCCCTTCTCTCTCTCTCTCTCTCTCTACTATTTCTTCCTTCCATTGATTCTCTCCCTCCCTCTCTCACTCACTCTTACTTTCTCTCTCTCTCCCTAGGTCTCTTCTACTCTCTATTTCTTCCTTCTATTGATTCTCTCCCTTTCTCTCTCTCTCTCTCTCCAGTCCCCTCACCCCTATACCTTCACTGCATATACTGCATTTCACCGTTCACGCTACATAAGTACAACTTTCATGATATATAGGTAGGTAGGTAGGTAGGTAGGTAGGTACATATAGATACCTAGATAATCTTGTTTTGTATTTACCTATTAGGTACCTTTTCCTATCCGCACCTATTTGTATTCCAAGAGATAGTTAGGTACCTACCTACATGGCCTTTACCCTTACAACTAGGTAATGTCGGCAGTGACGTTTATAACCATTGAGACTTCAGCAGTACCTATTACCTAGGACATTTCAGCTCAATATAAGGCTCCGTCCTTTTTTTTTTCTTCTTCTTCTTCTTCTTCTTCTTCTTCTTCTTCTTCTTCTTCTTCCTCTTCTTCTTCAAGTGTCGTATTAAACTAGGTACCTACAAAGGTAAGGATCAGTATCGAAATCTGCGAGTTGTAGATACCCACCTCATGTTCTTTACTTATACGCTCCGACACTAGGCTTGGTTCCTGCTTTGTCCACCATGTCTTTTTCGAAGGAA
>NW_007390848.1:0-1338 GCF_000475195.1 Diaphorina citri | reverse complement strand
GGGGGTGAACATAGACTAAAATCAGGCGAAATTTAATATATTATGAATTAGGCCTAACGCCAGCCACTCACTATCAGGTAGACCTGACAGGTACACTTGATAAGGTCCGCCTGTCAGGTCTACCAGGTAGATCGTAGACCTGACAGGTATGACTGAAAAGGTTGGATTGATTGGAGGTTAATAATTGAAGTGGGAAGATCGATTATTTTTGTTTTTGAGTTATACTTTATCAAAAAATTTGATTTTAGTACCAAAAAATATGTAGGAAAAAAATCTGTTTAAATTTTCTATAAATTTGTCTTTTTCGATCAATGAATAAAAAGTGATTATTGAGGAGGTTAATAATTGAAGTGGGAAGATCGATTATTTTTGTTTTTGAGTTATACTTTATCAAAAAATTTGATTTTAGTACCAAAAAATAGGAAAAAAATCTGTTTAAATTTTCTATAAATTTGTCTTTTTCGATCAATGAATAAAAAGTGATTATTGATTTTTTTTGTTACAAGAAAGAAAGTGTAAATTCGTGAACTGTGTTAGATAGATACCTATAATCATTATTAAAGATATTAAAGTACGGCGGATGCCAGAGTAGTTGGACTGCACAACGCTTACTCACTTTTTTTGTGAAATTGATTGAATCATGTCATGTTCCAAGTGCAAAAAAGGTTTCTCAGCAGAGGAACTGCGTATAACCTGTTCGAATTGTAAAGTGATTCTTCACTATGAGTGTGCTGAAGTCACTGCATCCTTAGTGAGAAAATTGGGAAGAGAAGCTGCGAACTGGAAATGCAAGGACTGTTCTGGAAAGGATAAATTCAAACAATTCACGGACGCAGTGACGGTATTGTTCTCTACTTTCAAGCAAGATTTATCAGCCAAGATCACGGATATGGAAAACAGTTTGAAATTCAATTCAGCTCAAATGGACCAAGTTATTTCTGGTTTCAATGAAATGAAGGAAAACTTCAAGCAAATGCAAGCTAAACAAGATGAACTGGTCAAGGAAAACAATACGCTTAAGAAAGTCGTCAAGGAACTGCAAAGTCGAATGGTGGATATGGATCAAAAGGCTTTGGATCATGCATTGGAGATTTCGGGATTACCAGAGACCATCACCGAACCTGTAGAGATTCTGGGATCACTTTGCAAGAAAATACAAATGGACCCTCCTGAAAGAAATGGTTACACTGTGAAGAAGATTCCGTCTGCTGTTCAAGGGAGACCAAAGATGACTATTGTTACATTTGAATCGAAGTTCGTCCGGGATGAAATTCTCAAGGCTAGCAAAAAACACAAGCCAAAAGTCCTGGATTTCACCAATGCAAGCAAGGATACTCA
>NW_007390847.1:0-1338 GCF_000475195.1 Diaphorina citri | reverse complement strand
CGTCCAGATGGGAATCGCTAGGCTCACCTTTCTGTAAATTTGTACAAAAATAATGTAGGTAAGATCAATCAATCAATCAATCAATCCATCCATCGTGGGACGGGTCGATGTACGAAGCCTCTCTACCAATTTCGATCTTTGTACCTCTGTTCCCTCTCGATATCATTCAGGTAAGAATACACGTTTACTTATATCAACTTTATACAGGATATAAAAAATCAAGGTTCACCTACTGTCAGAAGCTAACATTCTCAATGCCAAATTCAATCAATGATCCTTCGATGAAATTCTCTGGTATAATTTATCTAATGAGAATAATGAGCCTCTTTACTTCAGCTGCAACCTTTACTATCATTATTCTGATCGAATTAAAAAAAAAAACAACAACAACTTGTTTTAGGGGGGATTTGAATGCACGCCACACACCAAAGTGCACCCAGTGAGCCCTCTGAACACTCCAAATGAAGATTCAAGTTCACGAATGGGGGTTCAATCATACAAAGTTTGTCTCCAATTTTACGTCACTTGAACTTCATAAGAGCAATTTTTGAAGGAGAAGAGTGAAAGAACAACAAAAATGGGGTGCAATAGTCCTACATACTGGACTCTGCACTCAGGAAATTTTGTCAGGAAAGACCCCCATTTCAATGTAATGTAAGTCAATGCTGTCAAAACTTATGCCAATTCATTGGGGGGGGAGCCCTCTGAACACTCCAAATGAAGATTCAAGTTCACGAATGGAGGTTCAATCATACAAAGTTTGTCTCCAATTTTACGTCACTTGAACTTCATAAGAACAATGTTTGAAGGAGAAGAGTGAAAGAACAACAAAAATGGGGTGCAATAGTCCTACATACTGCACTCCACACTCAGGAATTTTGTCAGAAAATACCCCCATTTCAATGTAATGTAAGTCAATGCTGTCAAAACTTATGCCAATTCATTAGGGAGAAAAAGCGCCTTGACACTACACCACCGGGGCAGGGCCCTCAACTAAGAGACCAGGTTGGCTTACCTTGACTGGAAATCGGCGACCATATCTCTTCTCTCGGAGATTTTTTTTTTTTTTTTTTTTTTTTTTTTTTTTTTTTTTTTTTTTTTTTTTTTTTTTTTTTTTTTTTTTTTTTTTATCAGAAGGTATAATAATTAAGTTTTTATTTTCTTACCAGAATAAAGCAGCTTCTGTCTTGACGTGAGCGGACAATAGACCATGATTTCAATCTTATCTGACAGCTCATTCTCCACATCCTTCTTGATTCGCCTCAACATGAATGGTTTCAGGATCATATGAAGTCTGGACAAGTGACCTGAGTTCAAACAGAAGATAGAAATTCATTT
>NW_007390846.1:0-1338 GCF_000475195.1 Diaphorina citri | reverse complement strand
AAAAAAAAAAAAAAAAAAAAAAAAAAGATAAAAAGTAAATTTTTTCAAGAGGTTTGATGGAGGGTTTTATCGTCGAGAAATCGAAAGAAGACAGGCTAGGAGAAAGCCAGCCGTTCCGAGAACGAGCCTTATCTGAGTAGCCCAATTCCAAAAGTGGACAAAGGCTCAATTTTCGGAAATCGAGTTTTTGGTATATCTGAATTCGTCTTTTCAAGGCGAATCGTTTGAAAACATCGTCAGACCTCTAAAACGAACGGAAATCCGTTAAAAACGGCGTTAAAGATCAGCTACAGTAGCAAACATGGACGAAAATCCACGTGTTTTTGTCAATTTCGGTTCCAAAAAATGGAAAAAAAATGTACAGTTTCAAAAGTGGACATTTCTAACCTGCTCTACTGTAAGCTACATAGTTTACGGTTTCAAAACGAGACTTTTTTTCATTAGAAACATCATATAAAATCAGGTTGGTAGAATCAAATTTTACTTTGTCCACTTTTGGAACTGGGCTACTCATCTGTTCAGGATAAAAATCCGCCGTGGGTGGAAATCGATCCCGCGACCTCACAAGGCGGGTGCGCCATCCTTCAAGCTGACTAGGTCGACAATTGAATGTTTGTGTAAGCAAGTTTCAATGATTTTTTTTTTTTTTTTAAAGGTTTGACAGAGGGAACTGTAACTGCTATGGTCTTATCGTCCCGAAATCGAAGAGAGAAGGAAGACAGGATAGGAGAAAGCCAGCCGTTCCGAGAACGAGCATTATCCCACGCTTGATGTGGCCTGTGGCGTGGCATGCCCATCCCGTAGTTTGCCTTTCGTCAGATGGGCGAGAAGGGGCACAATACTTCCCATTTAGGTGCTGGGTCAACACGGGAACACCAGAAAGTAACCCGTTGAAATATTTGCAATCGAAAAACGAGTACAAATTTTTGTCGATGGTGGGATTCGAACCCGGGACCTTCTGCATGGCAAGCAAGCGCGTTACCACTGGACCAACCGTGCCCCCAACGCGAGATGCGGCCGATCTCTTGCGAGATGCGGCCTTCTCAAGAAATTTGTAGATTATGATGCCAAGTAATTATGTAGATTACGTACTATGTAGTAATATTTACCTAACGTTTGTCCTGGCGCTGTTGACACTAAATTTAACATGAGCATTGAAATGATGTATGTTGAGTGAGGGAAGGTGGATGGTACATTTGAATTCACCACCTGCGAATGAGAACGACAGGAAAATTTAGCAAACTCCGTACCCGAATGGGTTCAATCAATCAATCAATCAATATTTATTTGTACAAATATACAATTGTATGTGGTACAATGTTAAGGCTACGTAGGTAC
>NW_007390845.1:0-1338 GCF_000475195.1 Diaphorina citri | reverse complement strand
TCGTGATTTTGGTATCTACATATTTAAGATTTCGTTTTACCTAGTGTTTTCACGACTATAAATATTTCTTATCATCTTTATTCTTTCTTCTGACCAATTTTGATCATTACCCGCTCATTTGAGACTAGTACGTCTGCCTTGTGAGCGTTAGGTCGCGGTTTCGATTCCCACCCGGGGCGAACTTTATCCTAACAGATAAGGTTCGTTCTCGGAACGGCTGGCTTTATTCTCTCTTCTATTTCGAAACAGGACCTTTTCGTTGTTACAGTTCCCTCTAATCAAATCTTGAAGTTGAATTCCTCAACTAAATAGCTAAATACCTACTCGTAGACATCCACTATCTACACGACTAACGCTTCTATCTGAAAAAAAGAGCTTAAAAATAATTCCAATACCTATAACTTAAAAGATTTTTTCGTGGAGAATTCAAATCAAATTTCTTCCACTTAAGAACTTAAATTCGCCTCCCACCAAAAATCAAATTCTCCTCTACTAAAAACCAAATTCTCCTTCACTAAAACTCAAATTGACCTCCTCTGAAGTGTCTTGACGTTCGCCTCCCAATTCGCGAACCCAAAAACACCAAAAATGGAGACGTTGGACTTGGAGCGTGCCGAGTTTGTATTGGATCGTACTCCGGCAGATAAGAAGAAGGTGGATCTGGCCATGATTTGGATGTTGGAACAGATGGCCAAGCTCCAGGAAATGGCCTTCCTTATGGACGAGAGTAAGAAATAGAATAGAAAATAAGTAGAAAAGGAAAAGAAAGATGGCCAAGCTCCAGGAAATGGCCTTCCTTATGGACGAGAGTAAGAAATAGAATAGAAAATAAGTAGAAAAGGAAAAGAAAGTGTAATAGAAAAATTGGATAGGAAAGAAAGTGTAATAGAAAAATTGGATAGAAAAGAAAGTGTAATAGAAAAATTGGATAGAAAAGAAAGTGCAATAGAAAAATTGGATAGGAAAGAAAGTGTAATAGAAAAATTGGATAGGAAAGAAAGTGTAATAGAAAGATTGGATAGAAAAGAAAGTGTAATAGAAAAATTGGATAGAAAAGAAAGTGTAAGGAAGAAATGGAGTAGAATAGAAAATACTTTGTTTATCCTTTTGGTATCCCGTTTTGCCCCACTCTCCCCGATCTCGTTTATCCTGCCCGAAGAGGACTGTTCGTTTACCCTTAGCAGTTTAAACTGCTTCTTGCTCAACTTTTGTAAAGTCCTTAGACTTCTTTTATTCATTGTTTTTGTCTCACTTTTTTCCTTAAAATTAAAATGTATTCGTTAAAATGAGAATCCAAATCTGCAAAGTAATAATCTTGTAATCTCTCTAAAATAACAA
>NW_007390844.1:0-1338 GCF_000475195.1 Diaphorina citri | reverse complement strand
TGAAGGGACCACGATTTTTTTCCTCTTTATCCAGTTTTACTCTTTATCCGAGTCCTCTTTATCCAGGTTCGACTGTAATATCATTCTTACCTGCATTGACCACTTCACACGGCAACACCACAGTGTCGTTGGTCACCACTCGGAATTGTTTGCCCAACGTTGAGAACACAGGACCTTAGCTAGACGTAAAGAGATTAACAGCGTAGGCTACGGGAGGACTCGATGTAACGCTGAAAGTCGATTCTACAAAACAGGTGGCTACTTTTGACGTATTTTATTCAATTCTCTGCCACGTAGGTTTTCACTCATAAAACTGAGAATTTCATAAAACATTACCTTTTGATTCAAATCAAAGACTTCTTCAATAGCTTTATACTCTTTATAACTAATAAATAAGTCCAACTGCCCATGGTCCATGACACAAGCTGTCAAGTTGTGTTGCCTCTTGTATGATACTAAACATTATTTGCTCCAGAAGGGCTCCAAAGTCCAAAACATGAACATACATACACAATATGGAAGTAATCCACAACATAATTAGAACAATAATCATCACATTTGAAAGTCAAGAGCATGACACGCCGGCTGTTAATCCTGACATTCCAGTCACAAATGAATTCATTTCAATTAGATAATATGTTAGCATGGTTTTCAACTTTGTGATGTATAACGCAACGCATATTCAATGGAGATACTTAGACGACAGGAATAGAATGGTGTCGGTGGATTCACTCGTTCCCGAAGGATCACTGAAGTTAAGCGAAGTTTCGCACGTTTGGTATCCGAACGGGTGGGGACACGCGCTGCTGGCTATTTCGGGGTGAACTCAGTCTTTTGATGATGTATAACGCAACGCATATTCAATGGAGATACTTAGACGACAGGAATAGAATGGTGTCGGTGGATTCACTCGTTCCCGAAGGATCACGGAAGTTAAGCGAAGTTTCGCACGATTGGTATCCGAACGGGTGAGGACACGCGCTGCTGGCTATTTCGGGGTAAACTCAGTCTTTTGATGCCAATGGAGGAGTTGATTGAAATACCAGGGAGGGCCGGAGAGGCAGAAACTCCCAGTGTCTTCAGAAAAGAATTTTTTATCAAAAGTAGACGCAACCAATTCATCAATGAGTCACATAAGGTAAACCATAAAATCATGAACCAATTTATCAGTAAATTATCACTTGTAGTCAAATAAGCCGGCGTTAATTTAATCAAGACTTTGTTTACTATACATGAATCACTGACTTACATAGTTCCAGCTCTCCAGCATTTGATAGAGTTGTGTTGTGACGATGTTTCAAATGAAATCAAAGCAAACAACGTACGCTGAATACAAGC
>NW_007390843.1:0-1338 GCF_000475195.1 Diaphorina citri | reverse complement strand
GATAAATTTTATGACTTTGCTTGGACTCGAAACACCAACCTCCAGATCCAAAGTCCAACGCGTTAACAACTGCACCCCAGAGGTTGGTTATCAATCTATTTCATTGAATTTAGGACAGTTTTAATGTCAACACTTTTCTGCATACTAGCTTCAAAACTTTGAAAATTTCGTTATTAAATTCAAATGGACATGAATAGTCGAAAAATAAGTTTATTATTGGTTAAACAGATGAAACATTTTACTTATTATCTATTACGGTTGGTATCAAATGCTGGGAATTGAATATCAGGTCATTTTATATATCGTTTCCTTCCTTGATTATCTATTTTTAACAAAGCCTTTCGTTAAGTAACCCATTTCCCTATTTAATTCCAGGTTGAAGCTCTATCAAGTGTGGTGATAATTCAAGTATCCTGTGGCATTGGAGGTCTCACGGTACTTCTAGATGCGGATCATAATGTCTACGCTTTGGTGTGCCCCAAGGAGGAGTCTTCGGCCCTCAGAAGGGATTTTGTGGCCTCCAAAGGGAATTTTGCCGAACTTCAGGGAGATTGCACGGCCCTTAAAAGGGATTTTGTGGCTCCTAAAGGGAATTTTGGGGACCTTCAGGGAAATCCCACGGCTTGCAAAAGGGATTCTGCAGCCTCTAAAGGAGATTTTTCGGATCCTGCGGGAGATTACACAGCTAAAAGTGTTTGTGTCACCCACAAAGGAGGTTTGGATGACCTTCAAGGGGATTCCACGATTAAAAGAGATTCTGTGGCCGAGGATTCTTTGGGTTTTGTCACACCTTTGAGTTCGCCCCCTCAGCGTGTGGAGTGTCTGTGTGAACTAGACGTTGTGACAGTGGAGTGTGGAGGTGGCGTTACTGTGACACTTACTGGAGATGGCCAGGTGAGTACGAGATGGCGATTAAAAAAAATCCCTTTTGACATCTATAAGCATAAATATCATTTACCCATATTCCCCTTTCATAGCAAAAAGCGGAATTATAGTAATAAAATATATCTATGAATTCTCAGTATGTATCTTTCTTCCGGGAGCTTCATGAAGGAAATCTCCTTCAATATGTATATTATAAACCTATCTGTCAAATACTGTATTGGATCAACATGTGTTTGAACAACCAACATCCGGGGGCGATCCGTATATGAACAGCGACTATTTCAAGGTAAGTTGAGGAGGTAATTGTATTTTTTACATGTGTAGACAATATTCCAAGACCTGTTGTATCATCCAGTTACAAGACCAAATCCATATTATAGAGATAAATTGGTACCCGATATATTCAGTAAATAGCCTCAAATGATTTTTTCTCAAAAACTTTCAAAATGTTTT
>NW_007390842.1:0-1338 GCF_000475195.1 Diaphorina citri | reverse complement strand
AGATCGGTGCAACGGTTGGCGGCATTTTACCGCTTTTTGGCGGTTTTCGGTGTAATTTAACAATATATCGGGAACGGTGTGAGCTAGAGACTTGAAATTTGGTATGTAGTTTACAAATGTGACAAGGGTGCAATACATAAGGTTTGTTTGAGATAAGTGCTGCGGTTGGCGGTATATTGGCCGCTTTTTGGCGGTTTTTGACCGTTTTTTTTTGGCGGTTTTCAGCTATACCGACTAAACGGTTAGAGATATTGTAAAAGTTTGTCTATAAGAACAAGAACACCTAAAATAAGAATCATTCAATAGGATGAGGAAAGTCGTGTGATGTTCACACCAGATTTTTTCTGTAGATTATTAAATATGAATATCCATATTGTATTGTATGAAATGTGCAGATGCATATGTATATTTGTGAAAACGAAATAATGCATTCAATTACTTACTCTAATTACCTACTAGTCGATCTTCAACCAACTTTCCAAGCCCTTATTGCGAACATGGACCAAAGGGATCGACAATTTGGAAACTTCTTGCATCCTAATGAGGAAGATATTGTACAGAGTTACTTACCTGTAAACAAAGAAGAAGAGGCAAATGAAATTAATAGTCATCCTAGATACCCATAGTATCTATCAGGACATGGGACTACTGGGAGTATAACAAGACTGGAAGAATACACAGGGTACATTTGAATGGAGGATTCAGTTAAAGGCCCTCACTGTCAGTGAAGACTAACATGGAGTAAGTAATTAAAACATTTTCCAGAGAATAAGACACACAAAAAGAAGAAAAACACATAACGACACAAGATCTAAGAAGTGTAGACAATTAAGTTTCAAGCTTCCTTGAAAGTCTTGAAAGAGCTCAATAAGTAACACCAAAAGACATTCCCAAAGGCAATATGAATGCATTTAGGATGCAACCGTTTGAAAACTACAGTGCAAATTGCAAAATACTTCAGGGAAGTGTAATTTCCAAAAGTCACACAAGCTGTAGGTAACAAAGTTTCGCCAAAAATCGTAGCGTCGTCGGGATTTCTAATTTTGATATCGTTGGCAAAAAGTTTACCCAGCACAAACAAAGTGTTGGTTTCTGCCAGAAGCTTTCTGTTATTCTGTTTGAGTTTTGAATAAAACATTTCAGCTGACTTAAATACGTACAGGTTTCACATTAGCTACAAATAGTTGGGTATCCTATATTGCTATGTTATGAGATTGTATGGGAAAGTTATTTCTGTGTTCAAATAATAGAGGAACATCGTCTAGGACAGGGTTGTCCAACCTTAGGGCACCCGAGGGCCGCAAGAGACCAAGGTAGAGAGTTGGCGGGCCGCAAAAA
>NW_007390841.1:0-1338 GCF_000475195.1 Diaphorina citri | reverse complement strand
AAAAAAAAAAAAAAATCCCACAAGTGGAATTCTGGAATTTATTAATTTTTTGATTTTATTTAATTTTAATTAATTACTCAGTTCAGTTCTGAATTCTGATAACGAAATTAAAGTGATAAGAAATTCAAGATTTACCTAGATGAACGTTCTTTAAGTGTCCATTTTTTACCTTTTTTTCTTTTTGGTTTCTGTGTAGAATAGTGTCCAGATAAAGTACCTATCATATCAGAGACAATATTTTTTTTCCAGTGTGATTATTCACAAGTGTTAATCATGTACCTTATTATTTCACTATTTTAGTCCATCTTCTTTCACACAAGTTATGAAATTTGGACGTTTGCTTCGAAATCTAGGATGAGAACTGTACTTTGAAGTTTGAAGAATAGCCTGCATTTGGTAAGATATCTGTTGTTTCAGCATTGGTAGCTAACTTACTTGGGGGTAATTAAGAACTTATTTATATTCTGACCTGAACCACAGAACATCTTGAAAACTGTGAGGGAAATTGCTTAGTTGAGTGCTCTAAATGTAGGTTTGAGGTCTACAATGTGAAAACAGGAATTCCCACCTGCCTGATAAGAGTGATAAGGGACTAGGAACACTCCTAAAGCAAGTATCTTCCCTCTTATAAACGGATTTTTGTAATGTCCCATTGACGCGCCTTATGCACAACTACCGTTTCAGCATTGGTAGCTAACTTACTTGGGGGTAAGTAAGAACTTATTTATATTCTGAACTGCACCACAGAACATCTTGAAAACTGTGAGGGAAATTGCTTGCTTGAGTGCTCTAAATGTAGGTTTGAGGTCTACAATGTGAAAACAGGAATTCCCATCTGCCTGATAAGAGTGATAAGGGACACACTGACTAATGGGCATGTTATGACACAGACCCATATAATCCCATGTAGCAGATGTGTCATTGTAACCAATTAAGAAACAACCATCTTTTAAAGAAAAAAAGCCATCATAACTTTAGTTTTTTAGGTTTGATGGAGGGAACTGTGTCAATGGAGGTTTCATCACCAGAATTGAAAAGGGTAAATAGGCAAAAGTCATGTCCCTGGAAAAGAAAAGCTCATTTTTGTATTTAACCTAACCCTATAATAACACTAATCACTGCTCTAATTGTGAAAACTCCTTCTTGCATTTAACTTTAATAAACTTTAGTTTTTTAGGTTTGATGGAGGGAACTGTGTCAATGGAGGTTTCATCACCAGAATTGAAAAGGGTAATTATGCAGAAGTCACGTCCGTGGAAAAGAAAAGCTCATTTTTGTATTTAACCTAACCCTATAATAACACTAATCACTGCTCTAATTGTGAAAACTCCTTCTTGC
>NW_007390840.1:0-1339 GCF_000475195.1 Diaphorina citri | reverse complement strand
GCGTGAATGATTATTTCCTCTTCCTCCTCCTCCTCCTCCTCCTCCTCCTTCTCCTCCTACTCCTCCTCCTCCCCCTTATTCTTATTTTTTCTTCTTCTTCTTCTTCTTCTTCTTCTTCTTATTCTCCTCCTCCTCCTTCTTCCTCCCCTCTTTTCATTGAATGAAAAAGTAACGTAGCCTATATTAAAAAATACAACTAAAATCTGACCATCGAAAATTTGACCCGATTACATTACTTTCCTTCCTATAGGATAAGGAAAGTAAAAATACAAGATATTATAAGCCTTATAATAATCTCTAAGCCCTCTCGTAATATAGCATTCCTCTTCAATATAACTACCCGGGGCCTTATTTTGAGCCCCCTCTACAATATTATCCAAAAGCCTATATTAAAAAATACAAGATATTATAAGCCTTATAATAATCTCTAAGCCCTCTCGTAATATAGCATTCCTCTTCAATATACCTACCCGGGGCCTTATTTTGAGCCCTATCTTCAATATTATCCATACACATTACCTTTTTTTTGCCGATTTTGGGGCCGCATCTTGACAAGTCTTGGAGATATGAAACGTCAGTTGGTTTTTGGAGAGATAGTTCTTCCTGTAACAGTTAATTGGAGCTTCGAATTCTGGATTCTCGCGCGCCTCCCGGCACGCTTGATCCCGATTTTGCCCCTCACGCAACAAGATCTCCAACCGTTTTTCTTCACATTAGATTTCTGACACTCGACGTACGAATGGGTTAACGAAGGTACATGCTGATATGAAATCCATTTGTTACAACATGAGAGTTGAGAGCCAGTGAGCTCCGTGCTACATTGTTAAGTACGATCGAGTTTGGATAGAGATTGGATGGAGGCAGCAGGAGGGACATGCTTCAAATATTCGATCCCAGCTGTTTATAGTTCAAGTCAAGAGGTCAGCATGACAATCCATTTTTTTTACTTTCTATTTTTCTCTCGTCATCATCTTCTTCTCTTCTCCTTCTTCTTCTTCTTTTCGCCTTCGTCTTCTTCGTCGAAATTCCTTTCCATAGGCTTGACTCTTGACCACTATTACCACAGAGGCAGGTAAAGCGAGGTAATGATGCTGTGAAATGTGAAGAGCTTCTTGGAATAGGTCCCATTAACTACTTTTGGGGCTATGGGCCTCCAAAAACAAATAAAATCGCCGGTCCTTCAGTTAAAATAAATTACAAGCCACTTGACGAGTTTCCCAAAATTTTCATAAGCAAAATGGACGGGAAACAGGGATGCATCAGGTATGTGTAGGTAATTGAAAATCTTGTTTCGTAATAAGTAATAATGTTTGAAAACATACGAGGTAGAGGGCATTCA
>NW_007390839.1:0-1339 GCF_000475195.1 Diaphorina citri | reverse complement strand
TTAGACTGCGGGAGTAAAGGGACTTTTCAGTCTCATTCTGGCAGTATAAGCAGGGTATATTCTATTCTATTCTATTCTTTATTCTTAGAAATAGTAAATTTATTCAACTTTCAACTACCTACGTGAAACTTCAAGCATGTCAACTAGTGACCCAAAAACCCACTCAGTAAGTCTCTCCAACAATTTTCCAACAAACAAGGCACACCATTAAATCAGGGCAGTTCATAGTCTAACTTGGTCGCGGAGATAACTCTAAGGCTAGCCACTCACTATCATGTAGTCCTGAGAAGTACGGCTGAAAAGGTCCGCCTCTCAAGTCTACCTGGTACCTGATGAGCCAAAGACGATGATGATGACGATGACGTTTTGAAAGGTTTCTCTTGTCTTCTATAAATGGCCAAGAACCAAAGGTTAAATGCAGTGGCGCACGGGATGGACATCCTAGAATACAGACCACATGAGTCTAAGTACTGTAGCAGTTGTTTCATTGCAACGAAATAAAAACGGCGGTGAAACACTCATCTTTTGTTGTTTTACTTTCTTTTACCGGGTTTTTGCCCCTCCCCTCTTTATCATTAAGAAGGAAAAAAAAATCCTCTCATCAGTTAAGGCTAGCTAGTCACTATCAGGTAGACATGATCAGGTCTACCTGATAACTGATGACACACTATCGAGTAGACCTGACAGGTGAACCTGATCAGGTCACCTGATACCTGATAGTGTGCGGCTTCCCCTCCTTTTGAAAATCTCACCCACGCCCCTGATTAAATGCGAAAGGGGGAGGGGTAGTATCTATTTCATTCGTTAGCGTGTGAGTTAATATCGTGGCCTGGTTTAAACAAACACAACTTTCATTCTCAAAGTGGCCTACTAAGTTCTATGTACCTATACCTAGGTATGTATAATTGTATATTATTTAAGAAGGTCTAAACTACTTTTTGCCAGCCTATAGTTAGCTTGCCTAGTTAGCTTGGAGGGTAGCGCATCTGCCTTATAAGCTACTAGGTCGCTGATCGATTCCCGCCCGGGGCGGATTTTATACTGAACGTTTTTCTTTCACTCACTCTTCCTCCTCCTCTTCCTCTTCTATTGATTCTTCTTCTTCTTCTTCTTCCTCCTCTTTCTCTTCTTCTTCTTTTAGTTCTCTTAGTTTACCTGTTCTTCTTCTTATATATTTTTTTCTTCCATTTCTTCCTCCTCTTTCTCATTCTCTTTTTCTTCTTCTTCTTCTTTTAGTTCTCTTAGTTTACCTACCCCCATTTCTTCCTTCGCTTTCTCGTCCTCTTCCTTCGCTTTCTCGTCCTCTTCCTTCGCTTTCTCGTCCTCTTCCTTCGCTTTC
>NW_007390838.1:0-1339 GCF_000475195.1 Diaphorina citri | reverse complement strand
TACTCATGCAGTCCAGACAAGGTGTTATGTATTTGGTACAGAATATAATGTTGTTTTCTAATGCTTGAGGTTGACTACATATTGGGAGTATGGGACCATTTTCTATTTTAATGTAACTTGGTCCCAAATGCATCCATCATATCTCTCTTTGAGTGCAATGATTGGTCTTAAATATGGCCCTGTGTTGTTAGGTAGGTGCGTACTGTGCGTAGATTCATTAAACACAGATTAGAGAATCATATTACTCTCTTTCGTCAGCTAAAGAACACCTGACCACAAATCCTTCGTTCAGGTGACCACAGTGTTTTCTAACAACTAGAAGGTTGTATTGAAGTGTGTAAACCTGGATCTTTTCACACCTGTGCTTAAAGCCATAGTAATAGAGCTCCAGAACATGAAAAGAAAACACTAGATGAGCTCAAACCCATAGTACTATGGAGAATATGGATAAGAAAACATTATAAGAATTCATAGTCTGGTAATCTCAATGCACTATTGTACAGAGATCGGACAACTAGCACAGCTGATTTGTACATGAACGCCAGGCTTCATGAGGTCTTTGTCCTGCCACTCATACTTCTTATTCTTAACCCATTACAGAAGATGTTTCCTTTGGACAAGGGCATATTGGAAACCTTGGTGATATCTCTGTCATTTGAGAGTTCCCTGCTTTATCTTCCCACACCCTTTCCTTCTCGGTCCTTTCTTTATTTTCACTTCCTCAAATTCTGCTTTTAGCTTTTTTTCTTTTTCTTTTAGGAAACTTCCCTGCTTTATCTTCCCACACCCTTTCCTTCTCGGTCCTTTCTTTATTTTCACTTCCTCAAATTCTGCTTTTAGCTTTTTTTCTTTTTATATGTCGTACTCGTATAGGGATGGGTGTTTATATGTCGTACTCGTATAGGGATGGGTGTTTATATGTCGTACTCTTTAGGAAACTCATTGCTCTTCTCTGTGTTCCGGGCTGACATCTTTTTTCCTTCTTCTCAACTCAACCTTGCCCTCTTCTTTCTTCTTTGTCTTCTTTTCCTTCTTCTCAACCTTGTCCTGTCTAATGATGGTTTCTTTGTTATTTCATTACGCTTTACTTCCACTCGAATTCTTCTCATTTGTCTTTCACTCTGTTCATTATTTACCAACTCAATTTTCTCCTTTTTGACAATTTCTTACATTAGTTGCGTCTCTTTTTTCTTTCCTGTCCTAGATTTATTTTTGTGTCTAATTTGTCTGAGATATCCTTCCTTATATCATTAGTGTGCTCACTTTATGGGTTAATTAGAGCTGTTAGCGGGCTACTATAGTCCTTCTCCGTCTTTAGAAGAGCTTCTTTTTCAATCTA
>NW_007390837.1:0-1339 GCF_000475195.1 Diaphorina citri | reverse complement strand
TGAAAAAGTAAAAATAGGGAAAACGTTACTCTTGTTAAGTATTGGGGTATTTTACTTACAAACCCAATAATCTTTAAATAAAAAGGGGGAGGGAAAAAGACAGAAAGCACGAAGGGAAAAAGACGGAAGTTCTAATCATTCTAGTGTACGAGTATAAATAAAATGTTTTAACAATACAAGAGATAACTGGGGAAAAAATGATAAAAACTAAACCAACCCACCACCAAAAAAATCCCATTCAAAGCATTACTCTGTACCTATGTTAGGTTCTGCAGGCTTGACTGGATCTGTTGGTTGAGTACTCGCCTCCTGAGCTGGAGGTTGGGGGTTTGGTTTAGCTACAGACACAGGAGGGGGAATGTCATCAGGATTAACAGCATCTCCTGACTGTGCTTTCTTCAGGAGATCTGACAGTGTTTTGATTCCACGACCGAATCTATGGGAGAAAAGTGTGTCACAACTTTAATGACAGAAACAAACACTTCCTTGATTTACATCTTAAAATCAAATAAAGCAAGACTGACCACGTAACTGCTGAAATGTATTTCTCTTACTCACCTATGCAAGCAGTCACGCAATTGTTCTCACAAGACTGAGTGCACCCCGAATTTAGCCTACTAGTGTGAAGTGACATGATCCATTCACTTGGAATCTCTGGAATTCACTAAGAAAGGAACACTTCCTATGGGGCCCCCAAAGGTCAGATTGATCCCAAAACCCAAAACCCAATTCCTTTGTGTGTTGAACATTTTTGCTAAATTTTATAAAAATTGTACAAACTCTTCAGGAGTAATCAGGAGTTATGGTGAGACAAACAGAGTAAAGGAAAAACCTTTCATTTAAAACTTAATAGAGTTGAACCTGTCTAAGGCGAGGAAAAAATTGTCAGTCCCTTGGATTCCCTATTAGACAGGTTCAATTGGACTCACTCTGTTTGTTTAAAAATAGTAGAAATGATTTGATCACTAACCTTCTAGCTTTGGCTGAGTCATTGCTTTGTTTGGCATTCGCCTCTGCTGTTTGGTACATAGCAAGGCGTTCAGTGAGCAAAGTCACGGTAGGGTCACTGTGAGAAGTTGGCATTGGAAAGTCAAAGTTCTCCTGTGGTGCATTGCTTGGAGGGGATGAAGAGGCGCCAACTTGCAACTCTGACAGCTCACCCTAGAAACAAAAAGTGTATTTTTTATTTTCTTTTTTGTCTGAATCCAATGAATCTGATTTCATTTTGGAAAAAAAAAGTCTTGTGAAAATCTAAATCTGAATCCAAGAGATCCACACAGAGACTGGATTTGTTTGGTTCACAGAGGTAGAAGGGATTCCAAACAGAGTAGTAAAAATA
>NW_007390836.1:0-1339 GCF_000475195.1 Diaphorina citri | reverse complement strand
GACTAAGTTACAACTGGAATATGACTGTGAGAAACAGCCAGATGAGAGAGAAAATTACTATTATTTCTCTGGGAAAAATAAGCAGTCAGAAAAGGCAAAATGCAGGTGTGTCCAAACATAGTTGACCAGCCTCCTGGACTAAGTTACGACTGGAATATGACTGTGAGAAACAGCCAGATGAGAGAGAAAATTACTATTATTTCTCTGGGAAAAAGAAGCAGTCAGAAAAGGCAAAATGCAGGTGTGTCCAAACATAGTTGACCAGCCTCCTGGACTAAGTTACAACTGGAATATGACTGTGAGAAACAGCCAGATGAGAGAGAAAATTACTATTATTTCTCTGGGAAAAATAAGCAGTCAGAAAAGGCAAAATGCAGGTGTGTCCAAACATGGTCGACCAGCCTCCTGGACTAAGTTACGACTGGAATATGACTGTGAGAAACAGACAGATGAGAGAGAAAATTACTATTATTTCTCTGGGGAAAAAAGAAGCAGTGAGAAAAGGCAAAAGGCAGATGTGTCCAAACCTAGTCGACCAGCTGTCGATCCACATCGATCGACTACGTTTGAACACTGGACTAAGTTACAACTGGAATATGACTGTGAGAAACAGCCAGATGAGAGAGAAAATTACTATTATTTCTCTGGGAAAAAGAAGCAGTGAGAAAAGGCATAAGGCAGATGTGTCCAAACCTAGTCGACCAGCCGTCGAACCACATCGATTGACTACGTTTGGACAGAGCTTAAGAACTCTAAAATAATGACACGACTACAAAATGCAGATTCAAATGAAAAAGGTCAGGATATTCTTACATAGAGGGAATTGGAAATTTGATAGTACCTATGAGGTCAGGATATTCTTACATAGAGGGAATTGGAAATTTGATAGTGCCTATAGCTATAGACTATAGAGGAAGCTTTTAGATAAGTAGGAGATTAGATTTAACTGAGTAGGTATCAAATCTGAGGAGTTTTCTACATGTCTTAAACTCAAACAGCATTTCCTTTTTCCTAAAAAACTAGAATGAACAACTTGGAATAGGAGTTCGTTGGGAGGAATAAGGACTACATGAAAGACCAATCTAACTCTAGCACTACAAGAAGATAATCTAGATCTAGCACTACAAGTACTCTAGGAAGGGACGGACTGCTTTTGATACAAAGTTCTGTTGAGGACTACACTGCGCATCCTTTTCTCGTTCCATACAATATTTTAAGCTCTGGTACTATGACCTTCCTGATCAATGCATTGGTCTTGGCAGCCAGCACGGCCCTGGCATGATCCTTCTTGAGTGTTTTGATTCCTGGCTTATGCACGAGGAACGCATTGTCCAGGATT
>NW_007390835.1:0-1339 GCF_000475195.1 Diaphorina citri | reverse complement strand
TAACTATACTCGTCTTTTACACGTATTTAATTACATAAAAAAACTGACACATGACAAGCTACAGGTTACATACTTACTTACTGAAAAGTTTCGCCTGCGGCCCTGAAGATTACACCTTTGACAAGTCTGATTCTCTTACTATTGTAGACCAAAATCTTCAAAAATTTCGCCTGCGGCGCCAAATTTTGTGTTTTTGATAGCTGAGTTTTTTAACATTAGAGACCAAAATTTTCGCCTGTGGCCATAAAAATTTCAATTTCGTTAATTATTCTGGTTTCTATAAATTGTAGCTCACAATTTTCAAAAATTTCGCCTGCGGCGCTGCTCATTTCCCCCTTTTTTTGTGTTAACCTTCATCCCCCCAGGATATGTGAATGTGTAAACTGTAAAATGACAAACTTCAGGTTCATGCTTTTAAAAAAAAATTTCCTGCGAAGCTGAAGATTAGGATTTTGATGAGTCTGAATTTCTGAAGATTTTAGACCAAAATGTTATGCAAAGGTAAAATAGCCAACCTCGGTGGCGTAGTGGCCTGGTAAACAGGAGGGCGTGGGTTCGAGCCCAGCCGAGCATGGAATTTTATCCTCATTTATTTGACAATTTGAACACATAATAATGGAGCTCTAAGGGTTAGGTGATAGAGAACGCCAACCTCGCCTAGTTGTTACCTTCCACTGAGGAGTCTACTACTACTCGTACTATTATTATAATTAAAGTATAATAGAACATACATACCTTGTTTATCCTGCTGGGGTAGGACTGAAAAGTACCTTTGTCCCCCGCAGTCTAACCAAGGTCTTGCTTATGGCGAACACTAGTATATCTCGGAACGTATGAATAAAGTTTTACTAACGGCTTTCATTAGGTTAATAAGTCGCGGGTTTGATCCCGACCGGGGCAGACTTTATCTTTAACGGATAAGGTTCGTTCTTGGAACGGCTCGCTTAAGAAAGGTTGAATTTCCAATTCATTGGCCTCTACTCCAACACTCTTTGTTACCAAAAGGTCACAATTTGTCACACTTGCGTTGTCTAGACCTTCAAATTTCAAAATAGCGTTTGTTTTGCCTTGGACTATGCTACTACAAGTGCACTTCTAATTTTCTCTTTTTTTTGCATACTACAAGTGCACTTCTAATTTTTCTCTTTTTTTACATACTACAAGTGCATTTCTAAATTTTCTCTTTTTTCTATCCCTATATTATTATTATCTCTCATTCCCTTCCGCCATTCGTTTCTTTGCTTCTTCCCTCTGCATTCATTCTTTCCCCCATTTGTTTCATCAAGTCTGCTTTCATCAACCTCATTTCCTTCTTCTTTTACTCTCAATTCCTCTTTTC
>NW_007390834.1:0-1339 GCF_000475195.1 Diaphorina citri | reverse complement strand
GTACATGATGCTTGCATGATGTTTGCATAGATAATTACCTGCATTTAAAACACCATGCACCACGTGCACGCAACATAAATTTGCATGATGTTTGCATAGATAATTACCTGCATTTAAAACACCATGCACCACGTGCACGCAACATAAATAAATGCAACACATGATTTTAACAACAAATGCAACACATGATTTTGTAGCATGGGTGCATTATTCTTCTTTTTCTTCGCCTTTTCCCGTGTTCAGACGGGGTCGGCGTTTTTCATCAGCCTTCCAATCAGCCCTGACCAGGATGATTGCTTTAGGCTGACATTTGGTTGTGGCTACAAATTTTACGAGTGGATGCCCTTCGCACTCGACCTTTGCTATTTCTTTAGCAAGGGACATTCAGGCTGGTTTATTCCATGTTTAACGTCCCCCAGCCAGACTAGGTGGATTAAAAAAAAAAAAAATGTCTCTTTGAGCTGGCTCTTTTTCCCCAAGGGTTGGTAATGGAAAATTTTCCCGAAATTGAAGAGGAAAGATGGAAATTATATATATTAGAAACCCAGCTTTTTCGAGAATGAGCCTTATCTGTTTTAGGTAAAAATCCGGGAATCGAACCCGAGGCCTATCGCTTACTTACAAGGCAGGCGCATTACCCTCCAAGCCAGCTAGGCTGGCTCTGGCTATCGATGGCAAAATGAAACGACCGTTTCCGCTTATCAAGTCGTTTTGCGAAAGCCAAGAATGACCCATTTAGATGTTATAGCCATAGAAGCTATTTATGTATGTACTTACTATACATAGGAATCTCCATTAACTTTTATCGCCCAGAACCTCATTTAACTCATTTTCCAAGCACACATCCCAGGATCCCAGCCAAGATCAGGAAAAATCTCATCAGACCCAGTCCTTAGCCAAGATCGATCCTAAGGCCAGCCACACACTATCATCTCTTGGAGGGTTTCAGCAGTCATTATATGTATAAGTTCTGTGGGCCAACTTGTTAAGGAGAACCAAAAGGCAGATATATTTTGCAGAACTTCAAAGAATTATTATAGTTTATTTGTGAAAAGCCGACATGTTTCGGAGGCACTTCCTCCATCATCAGGGCTACAGGAAACACTAAACACTAAACAACGAGGTACACACTATCAGGTAGACCTAACAGACACACCCAATCAGGTCCGCTCGTCAGGTCTACCTGATACCTGATGGGCACACTCTAGACCTAATCAGGTACACTGAGAGAAAAAAACAGTGACAGGGTGCCACAAGTTTGGGGTGGAAGAACTCTATTATTGGGTTACTTCCCCTGATTTAGGCTGTTGGAATGCTATATTATAGTGTCGAGCTTCCC
>NW_007390833.1:0-1339 GCF_000475195.1 Diaphorina citri | reverse complement strand
CGTTCCAACAAGAACATTATCCGTTCAAGATAAAATCCGCCCCGGGTGGTAATCGAACCCGCGGCCTGGCGCTTACAAGACAGACGTACTACCAACCAGGCTAACTAGGCTGGCATATTTGATAAACAACAGAAGGAAACTTGGACAAGTAGCTATGTACCTATTGAAATAATAACCGAAGATATAACCTTATCAGCTAAAGATGTAATGGATAGATAGGGTAAGTGTACCAATTATTGTCCTCTGGGTGAGTCCACCCCCAGAAGATTGGACTGCACAAACAAGCTATCTTTTGATTCCTTTTTTTTCGTGCAAACAGCCCTAAAAATTGGGTTAAGCTTCTGCGAATCTAACCTTTGAGATCTTGAAAATGTTTGTGTGGTACAGACTTATGAGCGTGGACTTACTGAGGGGCCAATAATCGCGTTATCTAACCTTTGAGATCTTGAAAATGTTTGTGTGGTACAGACTTATGAGCGTGGACTTACTGAGGGGCCAATAATCGCGTTTTTTTTTACATGTGTCAATAATTGGTACACTTACCCTTTGAGGTTATTAGATAAGAGATGTAATGTATAGATTTTTGTCAATAAAGGAATATTTCATTGGCGACAGCATTCTGTTTTTTGTGTGAGTGTCTGTTCTCCCGTGCTCTAATTTGTGTCCCTCCCCTCACTTCCCCTACTCTCACTCTCCTCTTATCCTTTCTCTTTCTCTCCCTCCCTCCTTTCTCTTTCTCCCCTACTTTATTTTATACCCCTTTCTTTCTCTTCTCTCTCTCTCCCTCTCCCTCCTTCTTTTTGTGTGAGTGTCTGTTCTCCCGTGCTCTAATTTGTGTCCCTCCCCTCACTTCCCCTACTCTCACTCTCCTCTTATCCTTTCTCTCCCTCCCTCCTTCCTCTTTCTCCCCTACTTTATTTTATACCCCCTCTCATTTTTTTCTCTCCCCTACTTTCCTCTACTTTCTTTCTTTCTCTTCTCTCTCTCTCCCTCTCCCTCCTGTTTTTTGTGTGAGTGTCTGTTCTCCCGTGCTCTAATTTGTGTCCCTCCCCTCACTTCCCCTACTCTCACTCTCCTCTTATCCTTTCTATTTCTCTCCCTCCCTCCTTTCTCTTTCTCCCCTACTTTATTTTATACCCCCTCTAATTTCTTTCTCTCCCCTACTTTCCTCTACTTTCTTTCTTTCTCTTCTCTCTCTCTCTCCCTCTCCCTCCTTCCCCTTTCTCCCTTTCTTCTAATTTCATTTTTCTCTCCCCCCTCATCTCTCTTCCTCCTTCTCGACTCCTTCCCCTCGCTCTCTCTCCTTTCCCCTTTTCTGTCTTTCTAAATTTCCCCTTAA
>NW_007390832.1:0-1339 GCF_000475195.1 Diaphorina citri | reverse complement strand
ATTGTTACTTTTCCCTTGAAAATCGACACTTCTACTTTTTTCCGGTTTTTCCCGTGTTCAGACATTGTCGGCATATTTTATGAGCCTCTCAATCAGATCTGGGGTGATTGTTTTGGGCTGAAATTTGGTTTTGGCTACAAACAAAGCCTTGAAAATCAACACTGAACCTTGCAAAAATATACTCTAAGCCTGGGAAATGATTTTCACATGGGATACTTTGTTCTGTGGCATTGTACTTGTCTATTATACTTTTTAAAAGTATAATTTAAAATTTAAACTATACTCTTTTTCTGTGAAAATAACATTGAAATATTGGAACACCATTAATGATTCCTCTAACTCTAAATGGTCTCTGTAACTGGGACTCTTACTAGATGATTTTACTCAACTTGTTCTATGGAAATTATGCACGTTAAAGACTATGCTTTTAGCTTTTACCTTGGGAAAACTGATATAGGGGATTCCCAAACCCTATAACAAACAGTTGGACATTTTATTATGTTGACATGAGGCATAACCTCTTTACTTTTCCCTTGCAAATGATCTTCATAGTAGGTAATAAATTATTACCTATAACTGTATTACAATACATACAACCTTAATCCCTAATTATTTCAGTTTACCATTATTTATGAAAACCTTTTCTCAGAAGATGCTCTTCACATAGCCAAAGTTGAATGTAACATGGAGTGTTTTTGAATTGAATTTAAAACCAAGTATAAATTACCTCCGGCTGCATCTGGTTCTAAAACAGTTTTTTCAGAAAATGTAAAAAAAAAAAAATAACTATCATAATATAGCATTTTTTTTTCTTTCCTCAGAAGTACCTAAGTACCAGCATATACATATAAAAGAACTTCCTCTGCTTTTTAGATTTTTTAACCCTCCAGAATCTTTAGATATTTAAATAGAATTACGTATGTACTTTAGTCCTTTCAAAATTTAAGTTTACTATATTCAACACTTCTTCCGTCCTGCAAGCTTAATCTTTCTGCAGTATTTCAATAGAATTTCATGTGGGTATTGGGTAAATGGAAAGTCTGAAAACTAAACTGCAATTTTGCATCGACTTATGTCTTATGTTACATTAAGTATCAAACATCGAGATAAGTACCATCATGTCCCAATGCGGTTAATGTAGCGGATTCTGCGAGCACAATACGTAGATTCAAAGAAAAACCTTCTCCCATTTTCACTTTTTTATACATTTCACCGACTGATGTATCAGAAGTTCTTAGCCTTTAACCTCGGAAAAGCACGCAAGAGGACAAAATTTTACGTGAGGTTAAAAACGTGAGATTAGTACCTAACCTACCTAATGGGAGATTTTTTCTTTTTA
>NW_007390831.1:0-1339 GCF_000475195.1 Diaphorina citri | reverse complement strand
GGATAGCTGGAATGATAGCCAGGATTGTGGTGATGATGGTGGACATGATGATGGTGAAAGCTGGAGGCCATGGAGCTCATGTGACCATTGCTCATCTGGTTAGGAAGAATAATATCATCCGCATTGTTACCAACAGGTGACTCTGCTGTTGAGGAGTCAGATAGACTTCTAGGTCCATTTGAGATATTCAAGTAGTCAATATTGTTGCTATTGTTGTTACTGTATGCCCTATTCCCATTGTTCGTACTGGATGGGTTGTATTTCTGATCATTGCTGTGTATACTTTGATGCGTATGCGGCATTAGTTGTTGATCTAGGTCTAAGTTGGGGATAATTGAAGTGGTGTCGTTGTTGTTTGTGTTGTTGCTTGTTCCGTTTCCATCTGCTGGTAACACTGTAGAGAACAGAGCAAAAATAAAATCGGGCATGCATTAAAAACTAGACATTTAGGGATCTTAGGACAATGAGCAAAAGTCTTCAGAAATTATGGTTGCAAACTAGGCTCAAGTAGTGATCCTACTGGGTAGTGGGACATCATGATAATTATAAAGGTGAACCTTTGTTTTCTATGTCGAGATCTCAGGATATTTCCCTGTTTATTGCGAAGTTTGTAGTGATAATGGTTAGGTGGTTACGGTTGCAAAATAAATAATAACTGCTTGAACGTGTACAATCTAATAATGCATTTCGGATATAGCAAGCATGGGATATAAAGGGAAATGCTGGAAATTCTATTAATTACAAGGAGTTGCATTCTAATAAAGAAAGAACGTGGGGCCGATTCTTCTACTTTACAATGACATGAACTTCTCGAACTTTTGTCTCCATGGATATTTTACATCTTTTACTCTTCTCTTACAATGTGTGTATAACATCTGTTTGATCTGTTGTACCCAGTCCATTCTTTCTTTAAAAATCTCAGGATATTTCCCTGTTTATTGCGAAGTTTGTAGTGATAATGTGCGGTGGTTATGGTTGCAAAATAAATAATAACTGCTTGAACATGTACAATCTAATAATGCATTTCGGATATAGCAAGCATGGGATATAAAGGGAAATGCTGGGAATTCTATTAATTACATGGAGTTGCATTCTAATAAAGAAAGAACGTGGGGCCGATTCTTCTACTTTACATGAACTTCTTTTACATCTTTTACACTTCTCTTACAATGTATGTATAACATCTGTTTGATCTTTTGTACCCAGTCCATTCTTTCTTTACAAATATTAATTTGATATTAAGCAGGCATTGATTTTGACCATACTTACACGTATTGGAGGTGCTATTTGAACTAAAATTATCTTGAGCTGAAATGTCATTAGTGGAAGGGGTAGGAAA
>NW_007390830.1:0-1339 GCF_000475195.1 Diaphorina citri | reverse complement strand
TATTATTATTATTATTATTATTATTATTATTATTATTATTATTATTATTATTATTATTATTACTATTATGAATATTAGAAAGTATTGTATTTTATAAGATGTTCATTGAGGTACTTTATTCTTTATTCTGCTTCTTTTTATCCCTTCCAATATTTTTAACTAATTATTTTCTTGTATTTTTTGTATAGATATTAGCTTTAGATCATAAATTTTAAATATATTTACTTACAAAATAAGTCAGTAAATACCTACCTACATAAATATTTCAGTAGTTTAAGGAAGATCTGCAGGTTCTGCTTTGTATAAATTTTCTATTCTTGCTTCTTCTTTTCATAGCTTTTTTTTTTTCTCGTACTCGAAAAGGTTGTAAAATAAATGTAGATTAGACCTAGAACACTGTTTTATTCCTTTGTTAAATATTACATAGGTATTGATTGCACTTTCATTGCATTTTCAGAAATAAAACTTAATCAGTTAGAATTAAGTATATACCTAAGTATTAAAAACCTTGTGTGTTTTACTTTCTCTTCTTTTCCCCCCTCACCCAATAGGTATTTGTTTTACCTAGGTACCTCCATCCAACAATTCAACATTAAGTGAGATGTCTGTCTGGGGGACTTTTAACAGGGAGCATACCAGTCTGAAATTGCCCTTGCAAAAGAAAGAGCAAAGATTGAGTGTGAAGGACATCCAGTCATCCAATCGTAAAAACTCTCTGACCTTAGGCTCGCTTGCAATCTTATCTTTTCTCTTCTAGTCCTCACATCGAGAATAGTATCATCAGGTTCACCAGAATGCTCACAGAGCCCATCCTCTCCCACGAGAGTGAGTATCCGTTTCCTGTAGTCCCTACAGTCCTGAAATTGGCCGGTCAGGGTACGAGTGATTCAGCCGATTCAAGGGCACGTATAGTTCTAAACGAGCCTAAAGCAATCACCCCAGGACTGTTTGAGAGGCTGACCAAAAAAAAAAAAAGAAATGTCAAACCCCAACTACTTAAACACGGGAAAAGGCAAAGAAAAAAGAACAACATCAACATAATATATAATAGGTAATTATGTATGTGATATTGCGATATGCTGTGTACTACAAGACTGGTATGGGTTTGACAGCTGTTTCAAACTTTTGGATCTCATCAGCTGGAAGTACTTCTAACGATATTAACACTACTGGAATACAACTAATGGCTCTATAACTCACCTTGTCGACACGATCGATCGACACCATATAGGTACTGAAAGTTGTCCTGAGATCAGTATTTTTTTCAACAGCAAAATGGGTAGGTACCACCACCGCACCGTATCCACATGTCAAAAATTATGTACAGCTTGGCCTAAAC
>NW_007390829.1:0-1339 GCF_000475195.1 Diaphorina citri | reverse complement strand
GTCCAGGCTGTAGTTGGACTTAATAATATCTACCTTCCTTGCACCAGTTTGATTCTTCATGTCGTTGAGGAGATTAATAAAAACCTCTGGGTTGATTAATGGTTCACATTCACTAATCAGAGGGATGAGAACGTCTAGATTTGAAGGGGGGGCAACACATATTTTCTTATCGGAGCCGCTGTTATCAGGGGAAGTGCTGCTACCTCGCTTTTTGCCACCTACCGCACTAGACATGGGGATCATGGGGGAAGCAAATACCTCGACCTCACTGTCAGAGGCATTCATGTCAACATCAGAAGATTCACCGACACTGGGGGTTACAGTCATTCACTATTCCGTGTTGTAAATTGATAAGTGCTTCCGCAAACATTGATGTTTAGGTTTCAATTGTGAGAGCTTTTGGCAGTTCCTATATGGGAAATCTAAGCCGAGAAAATCTATCTATACCAATTGTTTTAGTTTTCAAAATTTTAAATAATGAAAAACAACTTTTTTTCCTGAACACAAACACAACCTATATGTAGGTTCAACTGAAGTCTACATTAACATGAATATCAAGATATGCATGACCTCGCTGTTATGCTGAAGTCTGAATTTCAATTCCACAGAGTGGAGGAGGGCGGGGAATATTTTGATTGTAATGGCCAGCCTAGTTCTGCCTTGTAACCGCTGGGTCGCGGATTCGATCTCTGACCGGGGCGGATTTTTAACAAAGGTTCGTTCTCGGAACGGCTGGCTTTCTCCTATCCTGTCTTTCTTTTCTCCTCGCTTTCGGGACGATGAGACCTTAGAAGTTACAGCTCCTTTTATCAAACCTCTTTAAAAAAATGGATTTTAATTCTGAGGTGGTTGGTTTCGTCAATGCCAAAGTTAGTACCTAAGATAAATTTATTGTCTCAAGTTTTAGTTAAACGCCTATTACCCAAAAGCTGTAGGTATGCACCTGATATGTTGGTTTTGGAGCAAAAACTCATATATCATGTTTGGTCATGGCATGAATTAAAGACAGCTTACCATTATTTATAGACTTTTTACGTGCAAAGTTCCCAGTTTTGGTATAGAATTACAGGGAAAAATACCTATAGGTACATAAAAGATATTGAAATTTAATTTTCAATATTAATTTATTATCAGGGTACGAGTAAGTAAGAGGTAGCAAACATTTGGCCTTCTTTCTTTCTCTCGGTACCTACTACTATCAAACCTCTATTTACGCTAAAAAGTAGTAGTGGTTTAGGTACTTACCTACCAGAAGAAACATTAGATACCTACATAGATTCTCCTTACTTCACCTAACTAAGAAGAGTTACCTACAAATACTAATCCTCCCTCCAGTACT
>NW_007390828.1:0-1340 GCF_000475195.1 Diaphorina citri | reverse complement strand
CGCCACCTGAAGCCTATTTTCCTTTTGTAATGTTAATGTACATTAACATTACGTTTTTCGGTGGTGGGGATAAAAAATAACGAAGGAAGTAAAAAAACAATATGGCGAATCGTAATGCGAGAAAAAAGCCACATTACGAAATTCGTGAAAGGAGAGGAGGGGAAGTTAACGTAAAGGTAGGAGAACGTAATGTAAGAGAAAGAAAAATTCGAATTAAGCTAATGTACATAACATTACGAAAGGATAATAGGCTACTTGTCATCATGACAATAACTAGTCTTCTTTATATTCATGTGTCATGTGCCTTATTTTTTAAAGTTTACACTTGTCAATTTCTGTCTTTAGTATCGAACGAATGCGTTATGCTTGACCGAGATTGAGAACCTCGTATTCCATACACACAAAGCCCATTCCGAGGCTTAGGTGTAGGGGCAAATAGCCCCAAAATATGGGTTCAGCTTATACGAATCTACGAACTGACAACCCAGATATTATTATATTCATGTGTCATGTGCCTTATTTTTTAAAGTTTACACTTGTCAATTTCTGTCTTTAGTATCGAACGAATGCGTTATGCTTGACTTGACCGAGATTGAGAACCTCGTAGCTGACAACGCATTTCATACACCAAAAGCCCACTCTGAGCTTAGGTGTAGGGGCGAACAGCCCAAAAATATGGGTTCAGCTTATACGAATCTACGAACTGACAACCCAGATATTGGGTTTTCACTCTCAGGCGAGGTACACTATCTTATGTAGAATTTGTCGCGAATGTCTCCCAGTTACTTCCCTGTCAAGTTTTCAGGTGGTATCTCGAGATGACGAAACAAAAATCGAAGCTTTCTGTGGTCTCTGGAGCTCTGAGTCAATGGCATTGGCTTTCTATGTTGGAAAGTGAATTGTAAAGCCTTTATCAGAACCTTTTCGTGAAGACCACAACAGCTATAGGATTGGTGCTAGCCCTGTCTTACGAATTTCTTTGGAAGTGTCTTGTGTTAATGTTGCGAACCTACTTTGTAATGTTTATGCTCGTGTTGCGAACGCATTTGGTGTTGTTAATGCCAATGTTACGAACTTCCATAGTAATGTTCTAATGTTTATGCTGACGTTACGAAATTCTTTTGTAATGTTCTAATGTTACGAACTTCCTATTCCTAGGTAGTGTTTATGTTTTAGTACGACAATTTTTGAAATTGTAATCGAGCTTTACTTTTGAAAGTGCCTTCTTTTCGAAACTTTTTATACGTTTTATTTTACAGGGGTTTTTTTTACCTTTTCTCAATTTGTTCAGGTGAAAATTTTCTTTTTCAGGTCAAATTTTCATCAGTGGGTTTCTACAA
>NW_007390827.1:0-1340 GCF_000475195.1 Diaphorina citri | reverse complement strand
GGCAGCAATAATAAGTCTCTCAGGCAACCTGTCAGGTCTATCTGATAGTGAATGGCCGGCCTAGGTTAGAAAGGGCAGTTGTGAAATAACACAAATATGTAAGTCTAGAAAACACAAGTTAAAACAAATGCTAACGAAAACACCCAGGGTAAAATAAGTCGTTTTAGTCGCCATTCATTTTCTTGTACATTTCCGGTCAGATGTCAACATGCAAAAATACAAACGGACTTTGGATTTGAGTAATTACCCTCAACTATTTCAAGTACAAGTAGGAATACATATTTCAAGTACAAATACAGAAGGTACCGTACGTGTTTCCTAGAAGACTAGAAGTTAGAGGTACAAAACTGCCTGTATAGCAACAACTGTTACACGAGGCTGGTAATTCAAGCTCTGACTGTCCGAGCTTGAGTGGCGGGCTTTAGACTCGTGTGTTCTGTGTCCTAGCGTGCCCATCCTATAGTGTGTTCCTCATTAGATGGGCGAGAAAGGACATAATACTTCCTATTCAGGTGCTGGGTCAACATGAGAACACCAAAAAGTAACCCTTTGAAATATTTGCAATCGAAAAATTAGTGCAAATTTTTGTCGATGGTGGGGATCGACCTTCTGCATGACAAGCAAGCGCTTTTCAATGTCAACATTCGATAAACCTTTGTTTTCCTGTTTTTGAATGTGCTTTATAGAGTCAAATTTTGTTTACAATCAAACAAAAGATAATAGTTAGGATATGATTATATGGATAAATACAAATTTGTGTACAAAATCGAATAATTATGTAGTAGATATTAACAATACCTACCAAAATGAGAAACAATAACAATAAAAGACGATCCCACCCCCGAAAAGCATTTAATAGAGAAAACGACATAAAACATAACGAAACACAATAAAAATGTAAATACAGGGTGGGTAGGTAGGTAGGAAGAGGGAGATACCAGATATGCAGGGTGTCGGGTGTCCCAAAGTAAACATACCAAATTTAAAGAAGGTGATTTATTTATAAATAATCCATGATATGCTATCAGAAACGAGAAGAAGAGAGAAAGATGCAAAGAGAGTAGGTAAGGCGAAAGAGAGAGAGAGAGAGAGAGGGAATGAGAAAGTGGCAGAGAGAATAAGGAAATAGTCCAAGATATGTTATCAGAAAGAAAGAGAGAAAAAAAGGAAAGAGAGAGAGGGAGAGAGAAATAAGAGCACAATTTTATCCCAGTTCCTTTTGCTTAAAGCCCTAAAGTATGCAATACGAGTTTCATTTGACTTTATTCTTTGTTTAGTGTTGCTTTATATATTTCTCATTCCTCCTCGTGTTTTTCTCCCATTCTTTATAAGTTTATATC
>NW_007390826.1:0-1340 GCF_000475195.1 Diaphorina citri | reverse complement strand
ACTGCCTTGTTCAGTGAGATAGATTTTGTCTCACAGCGCCAGGTTGTCCGTTCCTTGTCCTATTCTGAGTAGGTAGGTATGTTTGTCTCCTATGACTTTTATGTTTTGTGCCTGGAATGCTGGAGTCAATTAGGTCAGCGGTCACCAAACTTTCTGTCTAGGAGGGGAAAAAAGAGAAAGCAGAAGGTCTTAAAGAAAGAAATGCCCTGCAATGACTTTTGTTTGTACTAAATAATTTTCTTCTTAATTTCATTACGTCAGGAAGTAGGCAAATAAGTAGATACAACTTACTTACTGCTTGAACGACAAAGTTTTCACCCAAGAGCATTGATCCAATCCAAGTAATAAATTCCTCGATCTTGCTTGGCGGTAGTACACTCTACTGTCTTACCTTATCCTAACCTTATTTCCTTATCCATTTTGTGAGTCCAATTCGCTCCTTTATCCGTTTTCTGAATTCAATTCGCTGCTTTATACGTAGTGTTAGTTATCCTATCCTAATCTATTTTGTGAGTTCAGTTCTATTTCCATGACATTCCAATGTCGAGATTTATCCATCGTTAATATTCTCTCTCTCGTCCATAATGATGTGCGTTATGAACAGTGCACACTCTGTTTCCATTAAAGTCCTTGAAATTTTGTGTTTCTGTGGCAACGTAATTTCGTGTACGTTTATATTAGGGAGTATTCGGATCATTTGCTACTCCATGAGCCATTTGTTGATGTAAAAGTGTTGACATTTCGTGTTGTGATGGGCTGATACTGGTGTGGTGAGTGAAGGGACCTCCGTGTGATTGCGTGTGCGTAATTTTGGAAATTATGAGAAAAATCGGATGAATTATGTACTTAGGTACCTACCTACTCATGCCATTGTCTTTTATTTGATAATAACCTTATACATTTTGTGAGTTCAATTCACTGTTGTTTCCATGATTAGTGATCACATATTATCTACCAAACACACTGTAACCAAAGATATAACAAACATTATTCTATTAATATTAAATTTGTATACTATTCAGGCAGCTTTATATCATTGAGCTAGAGCTAAGATGTTCAAAGCAAGGAAGAGACTCTAAAATTACTCAAAATGAAAATAAACAATGGACTACAAAACTTATTACCTTTATATGATACAATGGATACACGTTCCGGTTTTGATCTTATCCGACTCGAGTTTCGTCCATCCCTGTGGACTTTTTCAAGGAAACTGATGATGTTACTATGGTGCTACGGAGGGTACTACGATGAGGATACACGAGTATCTCGTGTATAGAAGAGCTCGTGAACAGCTGATGCCGAACGATGGGACAGTGCCCCCACCACCAACTGACCACTGT
>NW_007390825.1:0-1340 GCF_000475195.1 Diaphorina citri | reverse complement strand
CCTTACAAAGCAGAATATGGCAGGTCAAGCTACTAGTATTTGTTACGAGTAATAACAGGGCATTACACTTAGGCCTCACTATCTCAGACAGTTTATCAATAGAAAACCGTTCACACATAAATCCCACATTACAAAAATAACACTCTAGGTAACAAGAACAACATTTCTGTACCCGTATTAGTCATTAATTAAACTCTCTTATTTAATAGACTTGCACTTTTTCAAATGAACCGAATACGTAATCTGGTAAACAGACTTCACTATTATAATGAAATTCCTGTTCTCGCTGAGAATATAAAAGATTCCTTGTTAGAGTGAAGTGTTGGAAACATATCCTGTTATGAGACGACTTTAAATTTCCTATATGATCAGTATCATGGTCCCATTATCTATCAATCCAAAAGAGAGGTGATAGAATGGAGAAATTAATCTAGATCTAGAATATCTAGGTAAATAGATAGTGACAAACTGCTAATTGCAAAGCATCTTTGACATCAATTGTATAAGGAAAATTGATCAAGATTGAAGGCAATTAGGAACTAGACACTTTTGCATGAGTCTATAACTCATAAAGTCACAAACCTTTTATAGCCTGCAAATACAGACCTATTAATACACGGAAATCACTTAGTATAAAAATAAATAAATAAATAAATAAATAATAATTAAAACACGATTCAGACAACTGCACACATCTAACTAACAAACTATACTGAATAGATATTAAGCTGGGAAGACGGATTAATTAGTTACAAATTGATAACCGATTGCTAATTTTGCTAATGCATGATAAATTTGATAATTTTACACAAAAAGCATTGAGCTCTCGACAGTTAAAATATAGGAAACACAATCATGTTTCATTATTATCATGATGCCCTTGAAAATATACCGTGAAACCATAGATAAACGTATAACAGCAAGGTGTAAACTCAGGTGTTTTGTAACAAAACAGTAATGAATACATAATTTGACAATTTTGTTTACTTTAAAAATTCATCATTTACTAATAGGTACTTTGTTACAGGTGGAAAACATTTAAGTATCTAATTCATGGTCACTGTCACTATGTTCCAAAATGGTCCCTCCCTGTGGCCAAGACTCAAGATCAATATTAGACGGATGTTGTCAGTTGTCACAATATTGACACAAGACAGACATGAGGTGACATTGTTTGCACATGATGTCCGCTGGCTAATTGCTGATAACATTGATGCAACGTTCAGCGTATTTCTGTATTTATAAGTGCCTTGAGACAGAGTATTAAATGTTAAGGGTTTGGTATGGAGTCACAGATACAAGACAGTCACAGCACCTTGTTCTAATGTTCATACAAGTTT
>NW_007390824.1:19500-20672 GCF_000475195.1 Diaphorina citri | reverse complement strand
TGACTTCTATACAAGTGTGACCCGGGCTCGGTTTGAGGAACTGAACGCTGATCTGTTCCGAGGAACCATGGAACCTGTCGAGAAGTCTCTGCGTGATGCCAAGATGGACAAGGCACAGATCCACGACATTGTGCTGGTCGGTGGCTCAACCCGTATCCCCAAGGTTCAGAAACTCCTGCAGGACTTCTTCAACGGAAAGGAACTCAACAAGAGTATCAACCCGGATGAGGCTGTTGCCTATGGTGCTGCTGTACAGGCCGCTATCCTGCATGGAGACAAGAGTGAGGAGGTTCAGGACTTGCTGCTGCTGGATGTCACTCCTCTGTCACTTGGTATTGAAACCGCTGGAGGTGTCATGACTGCGCTTATCAAGAGGAACACAACCATCCCCACCAAGCAGACACAGACCTTCACCACCTACTCAGACAACCAACCAGGTGTACTTATCCAAGTGTACGAGGGTGAACGTGCTATGACGAAAGACAACAACCTGTTGGGCAAGTTCGAGCTCACCTCCATCCCACCTGCACCTCGAGGTGTGCCTCAGATTGAAGTCACCTTCGATATCGATGCTAACGGTATCCTGAATGTGTCTGCCATCGAGAAGTCGACCGGTAAGGAGAACAAGATCACCATCACCAACGACCGTGGCCGTCTGTCCAAGGAGGACATTGAGCGTATGGTGAACGATGCTGAGAAGTACAAGGCGGAGGATGAGAAACAGAAGGCGGTCATTACGGCTAAGAACTCCCTCGAGTCCTACTGCTTCAACATGAAGAGTACCATGGAAGACGAAAAGCTGAAAGACAAGATCTCCTCAGCTGAGAGAACCCAGATCCTCGACAAGTGCAACGATGTCATCAAATGGCTCGACTCCAACCAGCTGGCCGAGAAGGAAGAGTTCGAAGACAAGCAGAAGGAGTTGGAAGCCATCTGTAACCCGATCATTACCAAACTGTACCAGGCTGGTGGTGCACCAGGCGGGTTCCCTGGTGCGCCAGGAGCTGCACCAGGGGCTGGTGCAGGACCTGGACCTACCATTGAGGAGGTTGACTAAACACATTCCCCCCACCCCCCGTTCTGTCCCCCCTTGGCTGTCTCTTAAAGTAGCTTCTCTCACTTCTTAACTTGTCTTATGTACGTTTCTGACTTAGCTTATCTTACTTGTCATC
>NW_007390824.1:8161-13937 GCF_000475195.1 Diaphorina citri | reverse complement strand
TTCTTTTTATTATATCTTATCATCTGGATTATAAAATAACTTCTTTTTTTTGATTTGGTCTTAAAATTCACCTCCCTCCTTCTCCTCTTTCTCTCTCTTCTTCCCTCCCCTCCTTGTTGGTTATCGGACAAGGTGGTTTCATAAATCGTATTATTTTAGCTGATTATCCGTTTCTGGACTCGACAGTCAGGGGGGATTATATTTACAAACTCTTTTTTTTTTGTTTTTTCACATTTTCACTATTATTGAATGGTAATCTGACCATCCATGAAAACAATATTACATACGTCTAAGATCTAACCATATCTCTGAGGGGAGAAAATCTGCTTCGGATGATGTCGAGTCTGAAAAGTATAGGTGGTACCGAGCACATGAACATAGAGTTCTCCAAAGGTATACGATTATTCTGTAGCCATGTTCCTGAACCAATTATCAAATTGGACAATGTATATCTTCAAGAGTAGTGGCCAACTTAGTCGCTCATTACTATCTTTGTTTTATCTATGAACTCAGTCCACTTAAAGAGAGGGGAAGGTAGGAGAGAGACGGGAGGGGTGGTAGTAATTAATACATATTTTTTTTTTTAGAAAGGGGGATTAACATAAATTCGGATCGGAGAAGTAAAAACAAGAAAAAGAAAGAGAGGAGAATCAGGGAAGATTGGAAATTTGTGTTTTCGTTATGATAACTTAGTGACCGACGGAGTTTTTTTGTTTTTTTTCATTGTATTAATGGGGACACAATTTGACGGTCTTACTCTAACTTTTTCAGGGAAATTGAGGGTGTCAATTTGATTAAGAATTTTACACACGCTTACCCAGTTCATTCGCCCATGTTTTGTCCGAGATTTCTAGTGGTGTATGTACTGTATTATGGGTGGAGAAGTCCTTCTTCGAGAACACAAGAGGAAACATAAGTTGAACTAAATCATCCAACGGAGGTAGTGACGTGTTGCCACTTACCGGCACGACGTACAGTCGGATCATGTGCCAACGATAGTAAGTTTGACGCGGGCTAATTTGCAAGATCGTAGACTACCTCTTTTTCCTTTACTTTCTTAATCCGTTTCTAATTTCAGTGATAATCTGGTATATGGGTTTAGCGATAACAGTATAATTGTTATATATTAAAATCTGTTAACCACTAAGAGTACTAAAAAATAAAAATAACTAGGAGTCTTTTTTGATATTTTTAATTTTTGTTTACAAGCTCTCTGCTTCTTTTACGAAGTGATCTAGCACTTATCGTCGAGAGCTGTGTACCTCTAAGTTCCTGACGTATATTATGATCGTGTTGCTATGAGGGCACTACTGCATAGATGGTATAGCATGCTGCGGACACCGAATAAGGTACCCTAAACCCACATCCGAGTTTCATCTAGCTTCATCCCCCATGGCAAGATTCGTAAAAAAATAGTGATAAAAAGTTATAGCTCGATCCCATGAATCATGGCATAAAGTTTAAAATCTATAAAAGTAAAGGTAAAAATAGCTACGTGAATAAGTTCATAATCGAAAAGAAAGATGTAATTCAAAAAAAAATTCCCAAAGCCTTGTCTCCTTTGACAATTGACGAATACCAGCAAATAAGTAGCGCACTTCTCAGCGTTCTCCTGTTCCTTCTGTCCTATCTGTCTTTCGTGCAAGGCCTGCTTGCTACAAGGGTAGTCCTATTTAGGCGGGACCCGCCCTCTCCAGCTTGGGCGCGGATCGCGAATGTTCCCGTCTCGGGTGTGATCGGTCTGTCGCATCTCCATCCGACCGTCTCGTAATAAGACTACTCTTCCCTTAATTATAATAGAGGTGTATGGTTTGCCTCAGCGTATGAGTCTTCAAGGGTGAAATAATTTTGCTAGCATTCTGATGCATCCATGGTATGGAATACATCATGGACGGCACTACATCCATGGACGGATACATACATGGCCATGTCTCTCCCTGTCAGGTATCCTCCATGGTGTTAACCAAGATGAAGGAAACTGCCGAAGCTTATCTTGGCAAGACCGTATCCAACGCTGTGATCACCGTACCCGCCTACTTCAATGACTCTCAACGTCAAGCTACCAAGGACTCGGGAACCATTGCCGGACTCAATGTTCTCCGAATCATCAATGAACCGACAGCTGCTGCCATCGCCTATGGGTTGGACAAGAAAGTGGGATCTGCTGCTGTAAGTATAATCTGTTGAACTTTCTTGATTTGATAGGGCAGAGTGCTGCCACACTCCTTCATGTGATGAAGTCAGTAAGTTCTTATGTTTGATTTAGTGATGATATCATGTACTTACTTAAAGCTTTTTACAATTTGTTAGGAATTGTACCTACCTAGATTGTTTGTCCTTAGATTTCAGGAAATTTATAGTTTGTCCTTCTTATATGTAGAGATAGATTTTCTCCCTCTCTTCCTTTTTTGTCAAAATAGAATGGCATCACCCAAGTCCAGGTAGTGAACTTGGAATTTTCTCTCTGATTGACCTTGTTGAAATATAAGAGGAGATATGAAATTTTTGGGTTTCACATGTTTTGAATAGATACAATATCCATATCCACAGGCAACCATCAATGTGATGACAGTGTGTAAATTTATGTATTTTCCTTTTTTTTTTTTTTTTTCATATATATATATTAAGTACATAATTTATTTCAGAATTATAGGTACATAACGTATGTACATACTCCTCCCAAGTTACTATTGTAACTTCTTCTCTGTTCAGATTTCCTTCTCAGATTTGTAATGTTCCATCCTCTGTTTTGTTGCAGGGCTCTGGCGAGCGCAACGTTCTCATTTTCGACCTGGGTGGCGGCACGTTCGACGTGTCCATCCTGACCATTGAGGACGGTATCTTCGAGGTGAAGTCCACTGCTGGTGACACTCACTTGGGTGGTGAGGACTTCGACAACCGAATGGTCAACCACTTTGTGCAGGAGTTCAAGCGCAAGTACAAGAAGGACTTGACCACCAACAAGCGCGCCCTGCGACGTCTGCGCACCGCCTGTGAACGCGCTAAGCGCACACTATCATCTTCTACCCAGGCGAGTATTGAGATTGACTCCCTGTTTGAGGGTGTTGACTTCTATACGAGTGTGACCCGGGCTCGGTTTGAGGAACTGAACGCTGATCTGTTCCGAGGAACCATGGAACCTGTTGAGAAGTCTCTGCGTGATGCCAAGATGGACAAGGCACAGATCCACGACATTGTGCTGGTCGGTGGCTCAACCCGTATCCCCAAGGTTCAGAAACTCCTGCAGGACTTCTTCAACGGAAAGGAACTCAACAAGAGTATCAACCCGGATGAGGCTGTCGCCTATGGTGCTGCTGTACAGGCCGCTATCCTGCATGGAGACAAGAGTGAGGAGGTTCAGGACTTGCTGCTGCTGGATGTCACTCCTCTGTCACTTGGTATTGAAACCGCTGGAGGTGTCATGACTGCGCTTATCAAGAGGAACACAACCATCCCCACCAAGCAGACACAGACTTTCACAGCCCTACTCTGACAACCCAACCGGTGTACTCATCCACAGTGTATGAAGGTGAAGTGCTTATGACGAAGACAACACCTGTTGGGCAAGTTCGAACTCACCTCCATCCCACCTGCTACCTCGAGGCTGTGCCTCGATGAAGTCACTGCTTCGATATCGATGCTAACGGGCTATCCTGGACTGTGTCTGCCATCGGGAAGTCAACTGGTAAGGGAGGACAAGATCAACATCACCAAGACCGTGATCTTCGTATCCTGTTCCCAAAGGAGGTGCATTGAGCGGTATGTTGAGATGATTGCTATCGCTGGACGATGTACAAGGCATCGGAGGATGAGATATCAGAAGGCCTCAGGTCATTACGGCGACTAAGAACTCCCTCGAGTTCCTCACTGCTTCAACATGAAGAGCTACAATGGAAGACGAAAAGCTGAAAGACAAGATCTCGCCTCAGCTGGAGAGAAACCCAGATCCTCGACAAGTGAGATTGTCATCAAATGGCTCGACTCCAATCCAGCTGGCCGAGAAGGAAGATTCGAAGACAAGCAGAAGGCAGTTGGGAGCCATCTGTACCCGATCATTACCAAGCTGTACCAGGCCTGGCTGGTGCACCAGGCGGTTCCCTGCGCTGCGCCAGGAGCCCTGCACCAGGGGGGCTGGTGCAGGACCTGGGGACCTTACCAATTGAGGAGCGCGATAAAAACATTCCCCCCCCCCGTTCATGCTCCCCCCTTGCGATGGTCTCTTAAAGTAGCTTCCCTCACTCCTTTAACTTGTCTTATGTACGGCTTTCCGAACTTAGCCTTTCTTACTTTGTTCATCGAGGTATAGCAAATCTCTGATTATTTATGTAATCTATTATCTATCCATTTAACAAAACAGACAGACTCTAGTAAAAGATGAAGAAGAAGGAAATCAAATATTTTTCTTCTTTTTTTTTTTCTAATTACTCAATAACTAAACTGGAAGCAGTTAAAGATAATTACCTCTATAGGGTTTATAAACAAGTTCAAGTCTCCAAGAATTTCAGTTTATAAAATTAACTAAGTAGGGTTATGGACGTCTCAAAAATAACCGGAGATGTAGGATGTGGATAAAACTAAAAGAATAGGACCAGATAGCTATCCTTAAAGCTTTATACTATAAAGCTTTAAGATATTAGTGACTTCGTTGCGGCGCAGCGCGACCATTCATAAGCCTTCCTACAATTGACAAATACCAGTGGCGCACGACGACTTAAAAGGGTCGGGGTGAGCCCACTCTAATTATACTCCATTATATTTATTAGTTATTATCACGAATAAATATGACGAGCGTATCCTGACTTTTCCAGGGAATGAGGTCGTCATCCGCATGATGATAATAAACACCAGTTTGAAGAGTTTAATCCATATAACTCCTATTTTAAGGTGATGAGCCGACCCTAACTTGGTGTGGGAGGACAAATGGTCCGGCTCGCGGAACTGGTGATGTGGTGGCTCGTCCACCACCGAACAGCCGCTTGCCGCCTTGCCTCCCATTTGGGTGGCAGTGATTTGTGGAAACGTCATTATAACACTGATTTGAAGATTTTATTATTATTTGCTATGACTTTTCTTGATAAACCTTTTTTTTTTTTTTTTTTTTTTTTTTGTAACCAAAGACGGCTTGTTTTCTACTTCGAGACAAGGAACATAAAATCTAAGTTACTAATTATCGCTTGAAACTTTCTTCATCTGTGATGTGACAAAATTCGTCTTTACTTTAAGTCACCGGTTATGATCCTCTGGTTATAATGGTAATTAAACACTAATTTATACCTAATTTCCAATTTGTAAATCTAACTTCCATCCGTGATGCACCAAAAAAGAACTTCGTCTTCTGTTACTCGATCACCTGACATCCTTAGAAATGCGTAAACTTACTTTTTTATTTATACCATCCCCTTTTTATCGGAATCAAATGGTGTGGTCGGATACCTACTATTGAAAGTCTTAGGAGTCCAATGAGTTTAAAAAAAAAAAAAAAAAAAACAAAAAAAAAAAAAATGGTCTTTCCTTATTAACATGGCATGAAAGTTTGTCACAGATTTGAAGATTAATCTTACCAACTACCCCCTTTTTAATTTTAAGTACAGAGAATTACACTTTCTTTTTTTTTTGATATTTTACCCTTTTTTTCCCCATGTTTTCAGGTAGATCTTTCTTTCACCCCCTAATCTTTGATCTTTGTACTTCTAATTCAAACTTTTTCACTTTTTTAAATCTTTGCAAACCTATTCAATTCAAAAGCTACTGTTTCATTCTATTCGATTCAGCCTTT
>NW_007390824.1:0-3414 GCF_000475195.1 Diaphorina citri | reverse complement strand
AAATGAAGTGAATTGAAAAAATAATATCACCACAAGATTTAGAAGTAAAAAATAGTTGATTTGATTTGGTAGAAGTTGATTTGATATATCACACACGTACCTTTAGAAAACATGTAGGATTCGCGGATTTCGCGAACACCGCGCAAATCGCAAACAGCGAAATATTGGACCAAATCGAAAAAATAATGAGACCATAAGATTTGGGAGCAAAAAACACTCAGATTTGATAGGTCACACTTGTATTTTATAAGCACTTTTATGATTCGCGTTTTTCGCGAATTCCGCGAAAACCGCGAATCGCAAAAAATCGAGTGAGTAGTCGATTATACTTCAAATTTAACGTAGAAAACGAATATGCAATAAAAAATAGGGGTTCTAATTTAAAAATCCAAAGTTGGTACCCGATTCGCGGACTTCGCGAAATTTTTCGCGAATCGCAATATTGCCAAAATGTCCGCTTCAAAAATCAAAAAGTTACGGGTTTTTTTGTTTTACGAAATTTCGAACAGGCTCCGAGAAAATCAATTAAAGCATAAATTCTGGGACACCCTGTATATGTACCTACATTATCATTATCTTCTTAGTAGGCAGTTGTAGAATAATAATATGTAAGTGCTTATGTATTATTGTACATAGCCAATTTTTTACTTTGTATTTTAGTAATTACCCATGACGTGCGCCAGCCTAGTTAGCTTAGTTGGTAGTGCGTCTGCCTTGTAAGCGCTAGGCCGCGGGTTCGATTCCCGCCCGGGGTGGATTTTATCCTGATGGGATAATGTTCGTTCTCGGAACGGCTGGCTTTCTCCTATCCTGTCTTCCTTCTCTCTTCGATTTCGGGACAATAAGACTATAGCAGTTACAGTTCCCTCTGTCAAACCTCTTTAAAAAAAAAAAAAAAATCCATTTCCACTTTCTTGTCTTTCTACCCACCTAATATTTTACTTTTTCCCCCTTTTTCCTCGTGTCCCAATTTTCATTTTCTAGTTTCCTATTACTTTTCAAGGGAACATGGAAATGAGAACAAACATTTTCTAATAATTACGTAGGTACCTACTTTGAAAGTTTTACAGAAATCAATGCTTTTCTCTCTTTCCCTTTTGTAAAAATTAAATTAACTAAAGAATTACTTTTCTTCTTCTTCTTCTTCTTCTTCTTCTTCTTCTTCTTCTTCTTCTTCTTCTTCTTTTTCTTCTTCTTCCTTTTATTGTTGTTATAAAAAAAAAAAAACATCGGAAAAAATGAAAATTTGAAAAATTTTAATTGAAAAAGTTAGAAAAACCTTTTATTGTGTATTTTCATTTAATTTTTTTATTGCTCGCAATTAACGATGTCGGATGAAGGGAGAAAAAATGGAGACCAGAGGAGGGGAAAATATTTAAAAATGTTGACAAATTTTAATTCCGTCATCAAATTTTAATATTTTCATCATTAGACACAAAAAAAGCCAAGATATTTTCAGCCGAACTTTTTTTCCTCTAAAGAAAACTAATTTTCTGTTTTGTTTCCTTTTCCTTTTTAACCCATATAATAGAAAGCCAGCCTAGTTAGCTTGGTTGGTAGCGCGTCTGCCTCGTAAACAGTAGGCCGTGGGTTCGATTCCCGCCCCGTGTAGATTTTTTCCTGATGGGATAATGTTCGTTCTCGGAACGGCTGGCTTTCTCCTATCCTGTCTTCCTTCTCTCTTCGATTTCGGGACGGAAAGACCATAGCAGTTAGATACAGTTCCCTCTATAAAAAAAAAAAAAACTAATTTAGACTGCGGGGTTTAAGAGACTTATCAGTCTCATCCTAGCAGTTCAAATGAGTTATACATATATTATTCAATGCTTCGGTTAAGTTATTATCATTCAACAATTTATTATTATGTTACTATATTATGTTCACCCTTATAGAACGCAATGAAGCTCCTGATATGAAAATTAGCATTTTATTATGTCACCCTTACTCTATCATACTGTTTGTAATCTCATGGGTATTGTTACCAATGTGAGGCGGGTGTAAATTCTTTGTAATTACAAAATGTATTTGTAACGCGACTGTGTGCCATGAATAAAAATATTTCCAGCGAAATTAACACAAATACCACTGAGATTTGAACATTGCGTACTTTAAATGGGTAGATATCTGCATATTATTACCTTATGCTAGTAGGTGGGTGGATATTGTGTAAAAATGAGAGTTAATACCTAATATTATAGTAGGTAAGAAGGTACCTACCACCTGTAAAAATGATTTTATGTTGAAAAAATGAAGGCAAAATCCACTTGTACAAATGTTACCCTCAAGTCGTTAAGAGACTTAAGACACATTGCGTACTTTAAATGGGTAGATATCTGCATATTATTACCTTATGCTAGTAGGAGGGTAGATATGTGTAAAAATGAGAGATAATACTTATTATTAAATAATAAATTTTATAGTAGGTAAGAAGGTACCACCAGTAAAAATGATTTTATGTCGAAAAAATGAAGGCAAAATCCACTTGTACAGAGAGTAGAAAAGCTACAACTCTTCTCTCACAAAATGGAAAAATCATAAAAATTAAAAAGAATTCTCTGGTAGGTACCAAAACTCGACATGATACTTGTGAGGCTGTTGCCTATGGTGCTGCTGTACAGGCCGCTATCCTGCATGGAGACAAGAGTGAGGAGGTTCAGGACTTGCTGCTGCTGGATGTCACTCCTCTGTCACTTGGTATTGAAACCGCTGGAGGTGTCATGACTGCGCTTATCAAGAGGAACACAACCATCCCCACCAAGCAGACACAGACCTTCACCACCTACTCAGACAACCAACCAGGTGTACTCATCCAAGTGTACGAGGGTGAACGTGCTATGACGAAAGACAACAACCTGTTGGGCAAGTTTAAAATGGAAAAATCATAAAAATTAAAAAGAATTCTCTGGTACCAAAACTCGACAAGATACTTAAGATTTCTGTCATCTGCTTTCTTTCGCATAAAAAAGTAAACATTCCAGATCAAAAGAATTTCAGAAATGTGTTGTAAAGGCACTTTTAATGTAGAAAAACTATTAAAAAGAAATAAATAACAGAGGCAGACATGCACCCTGCGCCTTTTGTCATCTTGAACAACAAATGACGAAAACAGTTGCTAGGTAGGTACTCTCGCTAACAGATAAAGTTCGTTCTCGGAACGGCATCGGCATTCTCTTATCCTGTCTTCCTTCTCTCTTCGCTTTCGGGATGATAAGAAATTAGCAGTTTACAGTTCCCTCTATCGAAACTCTTAAAAAAGTCGACAGCGTGGCAGAGTGGTGCAGTATATTCGTAGAAGCTTAATCCAACTTTTAGGGCTGTTTGCCCTTACACCTCAGCCTCAGAGTGGGCTTTGTGTACGAAGTCAAGCAATCTTCAAATCTCAAACTCTTAAAAAAAAAAAAAAAAAAAAAAAAA
>NW_007390823.1:0-1340 GCF_000475195.1 Diaphorina citri | reverse complement strand
TATTTTTTTACATTTAAATTATATTTTTAGCTTTTAAGCTATATTTTTAACTTTCAAGTTATATTTTTAGCTTTTAAGTACTCAAAGGATATATTTTTAACTTTTGCTTGACTTTTGTATTTCCAGCATGCAAAAGTCAAGGCCGAAGTTTGGTCGAAGTTGAAACTTCAAAGTTTTTTTTCCTCTCTCTCTCCTCTAGTCTTTCTCTTGTTTTTTACCCCCTCATTTTCTCCCCCCCTTTTTTTCCTAGTCCCTCCCCCTCCCTTTCTCCCGTTTTTATTTTTTGGCTTTCCTCATTCTCTCCCTCCTTTTGTTTACTTTCCTTATCCTATAGGAAGGAAAGTAATGTAGTCGGGTCAAATTTTCGATGGTTAGTTTTTAGTGTCAAAACACGTTTTAAGGTCCCTAGAGCCTTAATCCAAAGTTTCAGCCATTGGTCCGTGTGTGTGTCTGCCTGTCTGTGTAAACAAAATATCTCGAGAATGGTAAGAGCTATAGAGACTTGAAATTTGTTAGTGCCAAAACACGTTTTAAGGTCCCTAGAGCCTAAATCCAAAGTTTCAGCCATTGGTCCGTGTGTCTGTCTGTCTGTCCTTCTGTTAATCTGTAAACAAAATATCTTGAGAACGGTAAGACCTATTATAGAGACTTGAAATTTGGTATGTATGTAGATGTCAAATCTGACAAGGATGCGACACAAAACTTTTGGTTGAGATAGGTGCTGCGGTTGGCGGTATTTTTACCGCTTTTGGACAGATTTCTACCGTTTTTTGAAGTTAGGGATAAAGAACACTCAAATAAGCATCATTCAATAGGATAAGGAAAGTCGTGTGATGTTCACACCAGATTTTTATTTTTTTGCTTTCCTCATTCTCTCCCTCCTTTTTTTTTACTTTTACTCCCTATAATTTCAATATCGTCAATAATAAATGCGGCAATGACAGACTTTTTTTTACCCTACCATACTTATGTATCTAAAAAGTACATAATTATGTATCTATTATTTTATATCGATTTAACTGTTTTATTTATTTCAAAGTAGAAAAAGCCTATTGTTTTCATGCAAAATACTTTGGGTAATAGAAAGTATATATCGATTTAACTGTTTTATTTATTTCAAAGTAGAAAAAGCCTATTGTTTTCATGCAAAATACTTTGGGTAATAGAAAGTAAAAAATGGTTAGTCTTGCACATGCGCAGAAAAATGAGAAATGGCAAAAACATTCACCTCCTATTGGCAGATGAAATGGAGCAGTTGCAAATGGGTAAAATTTATAAATAAATGGTCGATTCCTATGTAAAAAGTTGGGAAAAATCCAAATCTGAGGTCAAAACTCCGA
>NW_007390822.1:0-1340 GCF_000475195.1 Diaphorina citri | reverse complement strand
GGAAATTCGGGACAAAACGCCCCAAAATGAAAAACTGAACGGGACGCCGGGACACCCCCTGAAATTCGGGACTGTCCCAGCCAATTCGGGACGTTTGGCAAGCCTACTTATCGTCCCAAAATCCATTTGAAAGGAAGATCTCACTGAGAATCCTGTCATTAAGCTTTTTAAAAAAGAAGGGTAGGAGAAGCTTTGTGTTTAGTATATGAAATTCCTCCTGGGCTAGAATCGAATCGGCGATCTAGCGTTTGTAACACTCGTATTTATGAACAAGAATGATCGTTCTTAGATCAGTCTCAAGTCAAAATTGACCAAGCAAATGCCTTGAGACTATGCTTAGCACGAACTTAAGAGCCAGCATTTTTAAATATGGGTGTAAGTTACAAGGCTGACGCGTAGGCTGGCTCTAAGGTCAGATTTCATTGATGGCAATGTTGGAGATGACCTTCTTCTTCGCCTTTTCCCGTGTGTTCAGATGGGGTCGGCGTTTTTCGTCAGCCTCTCAATCAGCCCTGACTATAGGGTGATTGGTTTTGGCCCCCCCCTTAGAGAAATTGGTCAACTTTTACCCCTTCCTCTCTCTCTCTCTCTCTCTCAGTTTCCTTTCAGTTTTTGCCTGTGTTTGGATAAGTTTTGTTTGACAGAAGGAAAGTCCAACACTCCAAACAGGCCTTTGTCCGAAGGGAAAATTTTCAAATGGTAACTTTTTCAATCACACAAATTGATTTCTGAAATGAAAATCCATTCCATCAAACAAAAACAACAACAGTAGGTATTGTTTTTGTTCATAATTTCCAATTGGAAGTTTTGCCATCTCCTCTTAATTTGGCTAATTTCAAAGTTCTGGAGTGCCTAGGGCCTAGAGACAGAAGGATTTTCCTCGGTCATTGTTGGTTTATTTGTCTATAATTTATTTGAGTTATTATTCTTATTGTCTACAATTCAATGTTTATTTATAATATTTTCAATTTGAAGTTTTGTCATCTCCACCAATTTGGCTAATTTCAAAGTTCTCTTTGATTGTTGGTTTATTTGTTGGTCCGTCCGTCCTTCCTTTATTATTACGATAATTATAAAAAGGTAGAAGGGACGGACTATTGTATTCGCTTCGGTGTCGTCTGTCACTCTGTCTGTCTGTCTGTCCCCATAGAAGGACTTATCCAAACCTGGTCGACCTATATATCAAATTTTTATTTTATTTATTCGTCTGCTAGTTCGGAGTAGAGGTATATTTTTGAGCTTTTTTTCATGTGAACGTTTTTTTTATTATTTATCTACTTTTTTTTTAGAATTCACAGAAAAAAAAGCCAGATAACTAGGTACATATAGGTACACACCTA
>NW_007390821.1:0-1340 GCF_000475195.1 Diaphorina citri | reverse complement strand
TATTGTTAGAAAAAGAACCAACGGGTTTGAAAACAAAGGCAACCCGAGGTATAAAACTTAATGCAAAAGATATAAATACATATCTAGCAATTATAACAACAGTAAAAATAAACTAATTAAACACGAATAGGTACTTTCGATTCGTAAATTCTGAACTAAAGATATTTGGATTATTTGGAGCAATCAACAAATACCCAAACAAATTCCTGTCGATAGGCAATTTGATTACGGTCCTTATTGAAAATTTTGAAATTGATGAAAGTTTACGCTAAGATTAAAAACTAATCTAAATCGAATTATCTTTACGAGATTTCGATCTTCAAAACTGTTAAAATTAGGGGTGAAGAAAATGGAAAGTTTAGGTCTAATAACTATCACCAAGCCACAATCTGAAGGATTACCAAACATTGAATCCAACTCCAATGGTAAACTAACAAGCTGGGTCCGTCCCTCCGGGAATTTTTGTGCTAATGTCCTAGCAGGGTGATATAAATCACCGTGTTTATTTTCACATATCTTTCATCTGGAAACATATCGATCACTCTTTACGTTGCAAGACGGTGAGGATTATGGTTGTAAATTGAGCTTTGAGATACTGGGAGATCAGATGAAACTCTCACTGAAATATCATATTGTTCATTATTTCAAAGGCATTTATTAAATCCTATATTTTAAATGCATTTATAAAATCCTATGATGGGTAAAGGACAGTTATTGTCCTATACCCAATACAAGTGCACATCATTTTTTTCGGGAGGGGGGGGGGGGGTGAATTCAGGGTAATTTTGACTGAAATAGGGTAATTTTGTGAAGACTTGGTGCAAACATCAGGTATACAAGTCCCATAGTCTCATGTCAACCCTTTGTTGAATGTCTTTCCTTCTGCGTTTGCGCTGAAGTCCAAAGTTTTTGTCAACATGAGGGTTTGGATTTGGACGAATTGAATCATGAAACTTGGTCCCAGTACATTTACATTACATTAAAATGAGGGTCTTTTCTGACGAAATTCTTGTGTGCGGAGTCCAGTATGTAGGACTATTGCACTCCTTGGTCCAATTAAGTCATTTCTTGATTACACTAAATGGCATAAATGGCATCATCTTCTCCAAACATTGAATCCAACTCCAATGGTAAACCAAAAACCAATTAGATGCTCAAATTATTCAGATTCTTCCGTTAGTTATTAATAAATCTAAACCTACATAAAAGGCACATATTGCAAAAGACCTGCATTCCAAATTTACAAAGATTCCACTTGAAAAAGCATTTACCAACTCCACTCGCATGACTTCTTTCACATTCCTCTTTGGCAAAGTCCAATTGATCCTACATACCGTTCA
>NW_007390820.1:0-1340 GCF_000475195.1 Diaphorina citri | reverse complement strand
TAAGATTACCCCTTCATTTAAATAAAATATGCAATATGCAGAACGCCAAGGAATATGAGGGGGAATGAGCCGCAGGCCGTTTTTTGGAAAAAAACTTGATATTGAATTTGAATATTTTTGATTTTTGACCGAGTGGCAAATTCCATGACTTTTCCAGGTTTTCTTTAAAATTTCCCGATTTTCTATGACCCTTCCATGACTTTTTGGCCGATTTTCAGATTCCATGACTTTTCCAGGTTTTCCAGTTTTTCCAGGTCGCGTATAAACCCTGATATGGGTGGAAACACTCTGGAGTGCATATGATTTTGTCTATCTGTATGTCTGTCTTTAGAGCACACATACATAGACTATGGAAGTGCACACGCGTATAAACCCTGATATGGGTGGAAACACTCTGGAGTGCATATGATTTTGTCTATCTGTATGTCTGTCTTTAGAGCACACATACATGGCCTATGGAAGTGGACATCAATTTGTCAGTCCGGATATGTCCAGTTTGAATCAACAAGTCAGGAATCAAAACACACAGAGAGAAAGTTTCGCCGAGGCTACATGTAGATATGTGACTATTGGTATACCTATATACATATAAGTATCGGATATGTCCAGTTTGAATCAACAAGTCAGGAATCAAAACACACAGAGAGAAAGTTACGCCGAGGCTACATGTAGGTATGTGACTATCATATACCTAAATGCATACATATTTGTACCCATACCTATTTTGGCACTCGGGATTTTTTTCTCTCTCGAAAAAGTTACACAAGTCAAAAATATAAGTAAAGTACTGTAAGTAGGGTTTCCAGACGTCCATATTAGCTCTAGGTAAGTAAGTATGTAAGTATTCGTATTAAATCATAACAACCATCCTCTTAAATCATAACAACAAGTTTTTGATTACAACTCATCAAACCACCTACTACTTACGAAGCAACCAACCAACCTAGTACCTACGTACACAGCCAGTACATACCAATACAAATCTACCTTCTAAGTAACCAAGCTATACCAATCTACCTACCAACCAACACAAACGGTACAAAACCATCCTACCTACTTAAGTCATAATAACGCTAGCCTAACCAACACAAACCATCCAACCAACAGAAGTTCTTCAGGTCCCCTCAACCAATCTTTCACTTTCCTCAGCCATAATACCACACTATTACGAACTGTTATATCCAGGCTTGTGAGTCTTGTGACGTCATTAGGTATATTAGCAAGTGAAAGGAATATCAACATAACGTGTAAGTGGTAAGTTCTGAGCCTCTTCCTTACCAACAGGTTCCTATATGGCGAAGCACGCTATAAGGTGTCTGAAAAGTTCTGGCTGGGTTAAG
>NW_007390819.1:0-1340 GCF_000475195.1 Diaphorina citri | reverse complement strand
GAGAGAGAGAGAGAGAGAGAGAGAGAGAGGGGGGCACAAAGAAAGGGCCCCATGAAAATGCCCTCAAATATGTTTATTTTTCATTCAGCCCCCCCTATTTCTGTCTTGGGCTTCTATTTTTTCTATCTTATGGCCTCCCCCTCCATCTCCTCCCCCCTGGTTTTTGTACGATTCCCATTTCGGACGTTTTCCTGTTGTAGTGCAATGGAAGATAGGGAGGTGGATGGATGGAACGAGAAGGGGAGAGAGGAAATTACGATGAAAAAGGAAGTAGAAAAAGAAAGGGGAGGAAGGGAAAAGGATGACGAAGAACAGGGAGGAATCGCAGAGGAAGGAGGAAGAAGAGAAGGTGGGAAAGGAGTGAAGAAGGAGAAGGGATTGTAGTGGGAGGAAAAATTGGAGGAGGAGGGGGAAGTGGAAGAGAAGTGAAAAGGAAATCACGAAGAAAATTATCCTCATTTATTTCATTTTATGCCCTGGTCCTTCATAGAATAAGGTAAGAAAAGGGGGAACAAGGAAGGGAAATAAAGGGAACGAGGGTGAAAAAAGAAAAAGAAGAGCAAGAAGAGAAGAGGAGGTCTAGAAAGCCGAAAGGAAGAACGATAATAGAGTGGACGTTAGGGGACTAGAAGACTCTTTGACTTTGAAGGAGGAGAAGAGAAGGGGTTAGGAGAGAAGCATTTGAGAGGAAGGGAAGAAAGAGGAAGAGGAGGAGAGTTGAAGGGAGAAGCATTTGAACGGAAGAGGAGTAAGAAAGGAGGTGGAGAAGCATTTGAGGGGAAGGGGAGAAGAAGAAGTACCTCAGGGGAAGAAGAGGATGGAAGAGGAGAAGGGAGGGGAAAACAATAACAGAATTGTTGACGAAATCACGGTCAAACACGCACCTTCAATTTTACGAGCCTACCACCCTCAACACAAGCCTATAAAGGGGAGGGGGCAGTTTACATTGTTTGTGGAAGTTTATACCAGTGGCGGCTCGTAAATAACTTACTGAATATTACTCTGTACTAGGCTTGTAAACCGGAGGTCCTGGGTTCAATTCTCGGCAAGATTAGTTGGTAGTGCGTCTGTAAGCGCTAGGCCGCGGGTTCGATTCCCGCCCGGGGCGGATTTTATAGAATAGAATACACCTTGTTTATCCTGCTGGGAAAGGACTGAAAAGTCCCTTTTCCCCCGCAGTCTAACCAAGGTCTTATATGTTTGACACATTATGGGGAGTACATTTTACAACAAAATAAACACCCTGATTAAATTAAAAAGAAAAGAAGTAATAACAGTAATAAAAAGAAAAGCTGATTTTCGGCTCTACATTCGAGATTTCGACCGCTCCACCAACCGAA
>NW_007390818.1:580-1340 GCF_000475195.1 Diaphorina citri | reverse complement strand
GAGGAGGGAGAAAAATAAAAGGGAGGAGGGAGAGAATTTGAATTTTTATTTATTTTTCCATCCCCAACATTTTTACTTTCTTTTTATTGCCGCCGTTATAGATGCGAGATTCCCAGATATTCCAAGATCGAAAAATGGTTTCAACCTCTCCCCTATAAGCTAAACTCAGGTACCTGTCAGGTCTATAAATTCAGGATTAGAGGTTTCGATATAGGTAGTTAGGTATAGTGATGAAATTTAATCTGGATTAGAGATATCGAGACTCGTGAGGCAAAGATTAGAGGTAAGTATGTACTGAAAGGATAAAATCGGATTTAGAGGCTGGTATCGAGAGGATAAAATCGGGATTAGAGGTATACAGCTCTCGATATTTAAGATGAGTAATTTTTTAGAATAAATTAGTGGGCAGTGTAATTTGTGGATTCATAAAGGCGAATGATCAAGAGCTGAAGACCCATTCATCACTCACCCAAACATCCACTTTTTTTGAAAAGTAAATGTAAATGCAGTTTCTTTGTGTTATTATGTCACAACTTTGGTGCTCACTGCAGCATTGTAGGATTTTTCCAAAATCTCAATAATCCTAACATCCAATGTTTACCTACCATGCTGGCACCGGTCGCTATGCGCATTTATATGTCATAGCTACATGCTGGCACCTGTTGCTATGCACATTTATATGTCATAGCTACTCATCAATAATCCTAAAATCCAATGTTTACCTACCATGCTGGCACCGGTCGCTATGCGCATTATATTA
>NW_007390818.1:0-423 GCF_000475195.1 Diaphorina citri | reverse complement strand
CCCCGCCGGGAATCGAACCCGGGTCTCCCGCGTGCAAGGCGAGCGCAGTGACCACTACGCCATGGGAGCTGACTTTCTTGACCCCGCCGGGAATCGAACCCGGGTCTCCCGCGTGCAAGGCGAGTGCAGTGACCACTACGCCATGGGAGCTGACTCATTATCATTATGATTTTATTCTATAACGTAGGTACCTGAATGACGGGGGCTGTTATTAGGTAGGTTCATTTCAAATTCATTCGATAACCCTATCAACCTTTTGCCCCATAATGACCTCACGAGTACCCTCGGGTATATTATAGAATGACAGATCTGTCCCCCCAAAGCTATAGGTCAAGGGTTACTCAACTTGGCTGTATGTAAATTCCCCCGATTTTTTCAAGGGTCCTCATTTCCGGATGTAAATTCCCCCGAAAATGAAATCGA
>NW_007390817.1:0-1341 GCF_000475195.1 Diaphorina citri | reverse complement strand
GCGATCCCGTCCGGGGCGGATTTTATCCTAAACAGACAAGGTTCGTTCTCGGAACGGCTGGCTTTCTCCGATCCTATCATCCTTTTCTTTTCGCTTTCGGGACGATAAGACGTTAGCAGTTACAGTTCCCTCTATCAAATCTTAAATACCTAATAATAATAAAAACCTTTCTAAATGACTTAAAGCGCGGGAAAGAAGAGAGTCTGACCTTCATAACCTTCATTTTGCTGATGTTTTATTCAAAATAACTAGGAGGTAGGAGGGGAAAAGAACTGAAACTTGAAGAATACGTTGGATTTCAAAAACGCAAGACCTGTGGTGGAGGTCTTAAGATACAGGAGGGGGGTAGGGAAGACCCAGCAGCGCTAACATATAAGTTCAAGGATAACCAGATCCTTCTTCAAGAAGAGAATATTACAGTCTGATTCATGAAAGAAGTCAGTTCTATATTTCTGTCTCTAGAAGTCTAGATAAACTGATTCTTTATAATGAATCCTTAGGACCAATCAAAAGCCTCAAAAGTATGCCTCCAATATTAATACAATGATTTTCATGGCTTGATTTGGACTCACAGCACAAACCTCTAGGCTCTAGGTTTGACAAAATCCACCATGCTAACCCACAGGTTGGTTGCTGGGGAACACCATGCTAACTCCAACACCACAGGTTGGTTATGACGTGAATAAAAGGTGAAGTGTTATTTGGCAGGGGCACATTTTTCCCCAAGTAAGGATACGAAATTACGAACCAACTGGATTTTCTCGTGACCACCCATCGGGATATTATGGCATTTTCAAATTCAGGTCACTTGGACTGCAATCGGGAATATCAGGATATTCCCCCCAACTGACTTCTCTCATGAATTGGACTGTAGAGCTGACTCTCAGACAAGGAGGGGGGATATTGTAGAGCATAAGGATTGAGAAATTACCCGCCATGTGAGTCAAGTATGAGTCATGAAGTCTGGAAGTTCGTAGAATCACTGAATCATTCGAGAAATGAAATGCTTCAGTCTGCTTTAGTGTAAAAACCTTACGTGTACCGTTCAAAGTTTAAACTTGTGTACTTGTCTGAAGAACTGAGCTTGGTACTTGATGATGTAAAGAAACTGTCACTGTCTCTGTACATATCCATTTTACATCGTGTTGCATCCTTGTCACATTTGACAGCTGCATGCCAAATTTCAAGTCTCTAGCTCTTACCGTTCTCGAGATATTTTGTTTACAGACAGACAGAAGGACAGATAGACACTCGGACCAATGACTGAAACTTTGGATTTAGGCTCTAGGGACCTCAAAACGTGTTTTGGCACTAAAAACTGACCATGGAAAATTTGACCCG
>NW_007390816.1:0-1341 GCF_000475195.1 Diaphorina citri | reverse complement strand
TGGCGTGAGAAAATACCGCCTGTGTCTATTAGAACTCATTTTCTCAGGTAATGAACCATGTAGAAAAACGGCGTTTTTCATCGGTATTAATTTGTGTCCCCATTCCCCTTCTCCTACCAGACTTCTCGTTTTGACCCACCCTTCTTTACCCATTCTCTCTCCTCCATCCTCCCTCTCTCTCTCACACACCCTCTCTCTCACTCACCCTCTCTCTCCTCTCTTTCTCTCTCTCTCTTTCTATCTTTTTATGCCGGTCGCTATCGCTTTTGCCCCACCCTAACTTCCCCTACATCTTCTTCCTCCTCCAACTCCCTCCCTCTCCCTCTTTCTTTACCACTCTTTTCCTTCATATTTTTATCTCTTTTCCTCTCTCTTTCTTTCGTTTCTTCCATATATCCTACTCTAATGCAAGAGGGGGAAGAATCTTTTTTCCCCTTCCTCTATCCCCTCTTTTCTTCCATACTTACAGATCGGTGGAAAATCTGTGCAAATACGTTTCCCCCTCTCTCTTTTTTCTCCATGTGCTTCTCAAGCTGTGTGCATAAGACATTCTACAGGATCGGCCCTAAGTCGCGAACTTGCGACCGTAAGAGAGAAATGCTGGAAAATCCGCCTTCGGCAAGTAAATTAGTCCAGTGTACCTTTGACAAAAAGTGGCTCAAAAGCTCAAAACTTTATTTACAAGATTTGAAAAGTATATGTAAATACCTACATACAGATATCTTAAGTTGCATAAAACCATGTACAAACACGGATTTCAAGTTGAATTAAACCAGGTAGACACCATGACATTGAGACAACCCTGTATATCACAGCAACATACCTACCTAACCCTCACATGCCTTACCCACCATGCCAACAGCATTTTGTAACAAGTATTGTCAATAAAGAGCGACACATAGGTAATTTTCACACGTCATGTTACCTTTGCTTTCCTTCCTATCTACCCTCCTTCCGCCCTTCTTCTCACCCTTTTATACCTACCTTCGTTCCTAAACCTACCTACTCGCACCCGTCCCTACTACCAACCAACCCTCCTAACTACTCGTTTCTACACCTCCTTCCTAAAAATACCTACCCTCTCTTCTATAGCTACACTATTATACGTGCCCGTACCGGTTTCTACCTCCCTACTACCTAGATATACCTACTCGTTTTTATTATTTCCCTTTCCTACCCTGTATATCACAGCAACATACCTACCTAACCCTCACATGCCTTACCCACCATGCCAACAGCATTTTGTAACAAGTATTGTCAATTTTAGAGCGACACATAGGTAATTTTCACACGTCATGTTACCTTTGCTTTCCTTCCTATCTACCCTCCTTCCGCCCTTCT
>NW_007390815.1:0-1341 GCF_000475195.1 Diaphorina citri | reverse complement strand
GAGGGTTTCGCTCCGTTCGTCACGTTGAGTGTCCATGGTGGAGTTTGCGGTTTTGAAGTCTGCAAATAGAATAGAATATACCCTGCCTATACTGTCAGAATGAGACTGAAAAGTCCCTTTACTCCCGCAGCCTAAACAAGGTCTTAGGTTTTATGTAATATTTTAAAATGAAATTACAAGTTCAAAATAAAGTAAATATCGAAATTTAAAAAGTATATCTTCTAGGGAAGTGTGTAAATAGAAATGAAGGTGAGAAAACCCTGCCGAATTGGTTCGTGTAAAGATACACAGGCGTGCTTACTGGAATTTTGCCTGGCGCACTACCACCGTCCCCTCAGGATCGAACTTGTAAGAAGAGAAGGTATGGGCGAAGTAAATACGAACTGGTTCCCCCCTCCAAAATAAAATAGGGTGCATTTTGGTCCAGGTGAATTAAATAACTCTCGCCGAAAAAGGGTCATAGGTATTACTGCAGGGGTTTTCTAATAACTAGACAACTATGAAAGAGATGGTAATTTACCTAAGTGCAGGGTTTTTCTAATAACTAGACAAACTATGAAAGAGATGGTAATTTACCTAAACTGATTTCCAATTCGGACAGATTGTCATAGGACTGATGGAAGAGGTCTTTCTTCTCCCTCTCATACAGAGAGTACAGGGTTCGATTCTCTTCAATCTTGAGCCGAACTCGCGTCAGATACTCGATGAGTTTCTCTTCAATTTGGCCACTCGTGAATTTGTTCTCGATAATTTCCGTCTTGGTGAAGACCTGGGAAAAGAAAGAAGACTTGTAAAAAAAGCGCTATTTTTTCTAAATAATCAGGGTGTCCATTTACTCTAATTTTAATATGTGTTCCTTATAATATGTCAAAATACAATATGAGACCTTGGTTAAACTGCGGGGGAAAAGGACTTTTCAATCCTATCCCAGTGAGAAAAACAAGGTATGTATATTCTATTCGCTTCTAGGTCGCGGGTTTGATTCCCACCTGGGCAAACTTGACTCTAAAGCGAGCAGGTGGAAAGCTAAAGCTCTTTCTCGGAACGGTTGGCTTTCTCCTATCCTGTCCTTCTCCTATTTGATTTCGGGATGATAAGACCGCCTTTCCGATGTGCAGTTCTCTCTATTTTACCTCTTGAAAGAAAGAAAGAAAGAAAGAAAGAAAGAAAGGAAGAAAGAAAGAAGAAGAAGAAGAAGAAGAAGAAGAAGAAGAAGAAGAAAAATTGGAAATTTCCTATCTAAAGTTTAGTGTAAACCACACACAGAGACTACACAGAGTCCTGGACTGCTTAAAAATTATGGGACTGAACCGCTGATAAACAAATTCTCTTAATGAGTCA
>NW_007390814.1:0-1341 GCF_000475195.1 Diaphorina citri | reverse complement strand
CATAGGAAATCTAATATAGCGCCCCATCGAAATCGGTTGCATTTCCGAAAGGATAATACACCTAATATTGTCAAAAGTTTTGATAAATCAAATATGCGGGCAGTATAACGATATCGTCGAAGATCGAAAATCATCGGCATCCTCCATTGTACAACTCAGATGTGAAGAGGTCGCCATGTTTACTTCTTTCCATTCTCTGAGGTTCCCTCACCCCCTACCCTAACCTCCCCTCCAACCCTTTTCACCCCCTCCAACCCTTTTCTGCCCCCACACAACCTCCTCTGCTCCATTTTCTCTCTTTTCATTTCGAAAGTTTTTGATCATTTCGGGGGTTTTGTTTCCTCATTTCAGCAACGTTTGGAGGAGTATTCCGGAGGAAACTTGTGATGTTACAGGGTGAATCGAAAAGTCCTGTTGGGTTTCGCTAAACTCTGGACTTTGGAATGGAAAAGTGACGATTACAGAAGCAATTTCGGGGGTTTTGTTTCCTCATTTCAGCAACGTTTGGAGGAGTATTCCGGAGGAAACTTGTGATGTTACAGGGTGAATCGAAAAGTTCTGTTGGGTTTCGCTAAACTCTGGACTCTGGAATGGAAAAGTGACGATTACAGAATCGGAATATCTGCAAATGATATTGAATTAATGAAGATCTGCAACACGACTTGAACGAAATGTCGGTCGTCGTGCAACACGAACGACAGCGAACGAACGATGAACGACAAAAGTGAAATATCTTTAGGTAAGTATTTTAATGATCTGAATGATCTGGTCAGGCCAAAATATTATTCTTATGTACGAGCAAATCAGATAGCATAATGTTTATGCTTATATGCATAGTACATAATTATTTAATTAGTAATGTATTTCATTGTTTATCATTGGCATCATTAACAATTATTTATTTTCCAATACCTACCTATACTCGTACTTATTTGTGTCCAGAACGAAGAGATATTCCTGATGTAAAAGAGGCACATCCACTAATTTTACAAATTTCAGTATTGCAAACCTTCATTTTCACATATACCTATATGTATTTGTTTTGCGCACTTAAGATCCATAACACATGAAGTATGTACATATTATGTATCTTACACCTAAGTACTTCAGGATTTTCTGCAGTATCTACTTAACTATGTCGATGTCGTTATCTTTTATTTGGGGAAAATCTGAAGTTTAGAAACTGAAAACTTGCACATTAAAAATACCCCCCGCTGTAAAATACTGAACAGTGGTGTAATAGGTACCTACATCATATTATGTAAGTACTAGCTGAATTCCGTCGCTTCGCTCCGGAATCCCGCTAGTTCATCCCGAGGCATGGCCAAACTTGTGGAAAAG
>NW_007390813.1:0-1341 GCF_000475195.1 Diaphorina citri | reverse complement strand
GTGGTAGTTGAGAGTGCAGAGGTAGAATACGATACTGTTGACTGCCTGTAACATCCAATAGATCCCACTGATTAGAGAAAAAGCAGTGAAAAAAATGGTCCTTCGGGCCGGATCGCACACATTTATTAACATGCTGCAAAAATATCACGTGATCTATTCTCTTTAGAATGTGTAAGGTTGTACAAAAATCATCAAATAAATATATTAATAAAATCCAAAACAAGGGAAATGTTAGGCATACGAAAGGGCTAAAGATATGACTAGGTAATCCAAAGAAAAACTAATGTTTCAGAATTATGTCTGGAGAGTCAAAAAGTTGTTGGATTGTTGCAAAACTTTTTTGACTTGTTTAGAAACAACGTTTCTGATGAAAATGTTGCTGGCGGGTAGGCTTAAATCCAAAGAAAAACTAATGTTTCAGAATTATGTCTGGAGAGTCAAAAAGTTGTTGGATTGTTGCAAAACTTTTTTGACTTGTTTAGAACATTTGTTCCTGGCGGGTAGGCTTAACTTGCAGGAAGAACACAAAGGGAAAACATCGAATAGGGAATTCAGCTAAAAACAGTCAGGTTAGAAAAAAACACTCAAAAACCACACCTCATCACCGGCTCACTTGTATCGAACAGCGACGCTACAGATGGCGTGCAATCCAATATAGGATCGTACAACGTCCAAGGCCTTTGTATACGCCCGCACAACATGTTAAACATCTTGGCACATTTATTCTCCTCGAATGCCACAAGAGAGTTACTATTCTTTTCAGTTTGAATCGCTTTCAAATTGTTCTTTTCAGTTTGGATCGCTTTCAAACGATTTTCCTCTCGTTTCAACCGTTTGAGCCGCTTGAAGTGCTTAATTTGGGCGCCGTATTTTAATTTGAACAGAATGTCCGGCGGGAGCGATTTGATTATGGGCAAATGAATGGCAAAGTTGGCTGTATACAATGCCCGTTCAATATGTTTTATATGGTTGTCAGATATTTTTTTATAAGAATTTTCGTGTACATATTTTTTGTTCAGTTTAATTCATTGTTTGAAACAGAAGAGGGAGGAAAGAAAAACCACTGTTAATTCTACCTGTTGCTGGCGCCTAATTGAGTAATTGACAAATAAATAAGAAACAATATCAAAAAAATAGCAATGCTGGTCATATTTATACCTAATAATTACACAGGATCAAGAAAATTTCTAGATAAGTCAGCTGGGATTCGAACCAAGCACCTCCAGTGTGGTGCTGTGAAACACTCGAGCACAGACATACAGCAAGGATACTGACCTATGTTTATTACAGGAAAATTTCCCCTCGACTATTGGTCCTTCGGCCCGGATCGCACACATTTAA
>NW_007390812.1:0-1341 GCF_000475195.1 Diaphorina citri | reverse complement strand
TTTGTTTATTTAAGTACTTACTATTGTAAATATATTAAAAGTTTATACATTTTTTATTTATTATAAAAAGAACGAAGTTAAGAACTCGAAATTTTTGTAAATAAAAATGAAATATACGAGTATATTTTACATACATACGAATAGTTATGTGTGATTGTTGTTATCTCTTATTTTGACTTTAATTTTAGCCTCATGTTTTATTGATTTATTAAAAGAAATAAAAAGAACGAAGTTAAGAACTCGAAATTTTTGTAAATAAAAATGAAATATACGAGTATATTTTACATACATACGAATAGTTATGTATGATTGTTGTTATCTCTTATTTTGACTTTAATTTTAGCCTCATGTTTTATTGATTTATTAAAAGATTCCTACTAGCATTATTCGAAACCGAATATCGAACATCACAGGTTCGATTCCCGGAGAGTCTACAATTTTGCTCAGAGGAATTCCTATTCATGTCGATATTGTCATGGGCATTATTCTTCCAGATCTTCCCCTCAGGATGTTCCTCCATCTTCCAATTTTCCCATGACTCCTATGTTATCTCCTTCCTTCAGTGTGAACTATCAAGTCCTCTACTCCGACGACAGTCATAGTTCAAGCTCTGAAGACTCTATGTGACTTCCCTAATCCTTCCTCCTTTCATTCCTTGCCGTTCTTAATCCTGAACAATTTGTTTCCTGAGGTAAATTTCTTACATATTATTCGAAACCGAATATCGAACATCACAGGTTCGATTCCCGGAGAGTCTACAATTTTGCTCAGAGGAATTCCTATTCATGTCGATACTGTCATGGGCATTATTCTTCCAGATCTTCCCCTCAGGATGTTCCTCCATCTTCCAATTTTCCCATGACTCCTATGTTGTCTCCTTCCTTCAGTGTGAACTATCAAGTCCTCTACTCCGACGACAGTCATAGTTCAAGCTCTGAAGACTCTATGTGACTTCCCTAATCCTTCCTCCTTTCATTCCTTGCCGTTCTTAATCCTGTTTCCTGAGGTAAACTTCTTATATTAGTGCCAAATCCCAAAACATGAAAGAATTCCAGTTTTAAAGGGTGTTATATTCTAGCAATAAAAAAACTGCTACATTAGACTCATAGCACTCCTATTTCGTTGTACGTGCGGGTATGTCCTTTATAGGATGGGTGAGAATTCGAGAAAAGACACATTGTGAATCCTCAGCTGGAGGTTGCTGGTTCGATTTCAAATCAAGTAATAAAGTGATTAATCGGGAACCGACATTTGTGACAAGTTAGTACTCACGCTACGCGATTTTAAATGATGTACTTGCTTTGGGTGTTATTGTTAAAATAAAGTGAACTACTTCAATCA
>NW_007390811.1:0-1342 GCF_000475195.1 Diaphorina citri | reverse complement strand
TTTTCAGCATAAATAATCTGGAACTCAAAGTTATGAATCAACCCTGTATTGGTCCAGGCATTTTTGCGAAGGGGTCATCTGGCAATTCACTTGAAGAACATCACAAGGTCTTTCACTTTTCGAAGAGTATAGAGTAGGACTCCATGCTTTCTACTCTCTTTCATGCTACTCATGCTCCTCCTACTCTTTCACTTTGTTGCATTTGGTGAAAGATGCCCAGATCTTGAATTTCTTCTCTTTCTTTCTGCCTAAATTTTACACATATTTAGGCCAACCACCTAAAGATTTTCAATTTCTGTAATATCACACACATTAGAGTCAGCAATGACCACGTGCTTTCAAGGGTTAACTCCAATATTTGAACCAAATTAGAAGCGGCCTCTGTATTTCGGACTCCTCTTCGAAAAAAAAAACTTCACATCCTTCCTTGTGATAATTTAACCCGGGGGTGTGTCAGTAACCAAAATGTGGCACTTAATTAGGACCGTAAATTTATTCAGATCTATTTATTCTCAAGATTCAAATTTTGGAAGACATGGAAGTAGAGTAGAGAGGCAGATAGGTAATTTATCACACATCGTTGGAATGGATTACCCACCATCAACGTGATTATCTCGCCTGGTTTATCGCCTTTTGCTCTGGTTTCATCGGTAATATTGGATGCGATTATCGGGCTGGTCCGGTCAATCCTCGCATGTAGAATTCAACCAAATCAATAAATAGATTTCAATCTGAAATTTTCATTTGACTTTCCCCTGACCATAAAAATTCCCTTAAACCTTCATTTAGGAATTGAGGAAATAAAATGTTTGGATTGTCTTTATCTCTTATCTCATGTCATAAAGAGCTTCTAATCACTTACCTAATAGTTAAGATCGATCTGGCCAGATAACTCCTGACATCCTCCGATGGCGATGGGGTAACACAACTCAACGTAATCCACTAAAAAATCCTTTTGTTCTAATTCCTTCTTTCAAATTTTGACACGAGATCAAGATCACAATGCACTGAAGTCTGAAAGATTTCGTAATCCAAATCAAACACTATGATCTTTTAAAAACCAATCACACCCAACTACCGTGGCTCTTATGACAATGCAATCTGAGTCATAAAAATCCAGCCCGATCCGTTTCGTAACAATCAAGTGTCAAAAAATCCGACTGCTCGCTGTCAAAAATCGTTTTGCGTTCTGGACTGGAACTTACGACTTCCAATACAAAAGTGGAGTTCCATTTCATAGAGCATTATCTTCGATTGATCTAGATATCCCATAAACTTGAGGTTACACTCGGATTATTATTGTCTTATCCTTTCTGGAAGACTGTGCAGAAGCTGCGAAGAT
>NW_007390810.1:0-1342 GCF_000475195.1 Diaphorina citri | reverse complement strand
GAACTTGGCAAAAATGTTCAACACATATAATGTGATCATTTATTTTGCTCATTGCTCGTAGAATTTAGACACATTTCGTGCCTCTGGGGCTTTTGGGGGCCGCGTAGAGGCCCCTTTCCTGAATTTTACTACAAGCCGCTTGATATTTTGTCATTCAATATTTCTTTTCTTTAGTTAGACTCAAAAGCAAAATGGAATACTGACATATTTTTTTTTCTATAAATTAATCAGGGGGAAAGAAAAATCGAGTTTTTTATTAAGGAAGGAAGAAGAGGCTGAAAAAAAAGAGAAGAGAAGATGGAAAGGAAGAAAAAGAAAGAATGATGAATAAGAAGAACGAGAAGAAGGAAATGAAAAAGAAGAAGAGGAGGAAGAAGAAGAAAATGACGAGAAAAATATGATGATGACGAAAAAGGTGATGAAAAATAAGAGAAGGAGGAATAGTAGAAAGAAGAGCAGAAAAGGAGAAGAAGGAGAAAAAGGAGGATTAGGAGGAGGAGGAGGAGGAAGAGCAGAAAAAGAGGAGAAGGAGAAAAATCTGGTGTGAACATCACACGACTTTCCTTATCCTACTGAAAGATGCTTTTTTAGGTGTTCTTCTACCCTAACTTTTACAATATCTCTAACCGTTTAGTCGGTATAGCTGAAAACCACCAAAAACGGTCGAAAACCGCAAAAAGCGGTCAAAATATCGCCAACCGAAGCACCTATCTTAACCAGTTTTGTGTTGCATCCTTGTCACATTTGGGAACTACATACCGAATTTCAAGTCTCTAGCTCATACCAGTCTTGAGATATCTTGTTTACAGACAGACACACACACGGACCAATGGCTGAAACTTCGGATTTATGCTCTAGGGACCTCGAAACGTGTGTTGGCACTAAAAACTGACCATCGAAAATTTGACCCGATTACATTACTTTCCTTCCTATTCCTATAGGATAAGGAAAGTAAGAAGGAGGTAGAGGAGGAGGATTTCATTGCCTTCCGCGAAAAGGATGTCAAATATAGACCGGTAAATTCCCTGCCCTTCTCTTCACCAGCTTTTGCATCAAAAACGGCTGAAATGTTGAAAATTATTTAATAAAAAAATGTCGCTACATTTGGAAGACATTAATTTCCTAGAGGTGCAAAATGTCTCCTCCTTCTTCTATATCTCCACTTCCTCCTTCTTCTTCTTCCTCTCGGTATTTCTTTCCTTCTTCTACCCGTCCCGATATCTTTCAATCTAGAGCTAAAATTATCCCATCTATCTACCTACTGGCAGGAACTTTCTTAGGTCCTTAGATTTCCCCAACATGGTTTATTCCTATTCCCAAGATGGTTTGTTTCCTGAAATTC
>NW_007390809.1:0-1342 GCF_000475195.1 Diaphorina citri | reverse complement strand
AAAAAAAAAAAAAAAAAAAAAAACAGGGTTGAAAGTTACACTCATTTTACGAGATCAAGGATTAAGGCACCGAGTTTAGGGATAGAAGGATCAGTGCTGCTGGTTTACCTAAAAGGATCTTATCTTCGAATTTCCTATCAGACATTTTCTGAATTGGTTTGATTACTTTAGGAAGTCTAGGAGGTACCTACTATGGTCTTACATTTTTCCTTGAAGATAGCCCATACTTTCTCTGCCTTTTCTCTTATCCTTTTCAAATCAGTTGGGTCTGAGACGGCTTTCGCTTTTCCGAATTCTGAGATGGCTTTCGCTTTTCCCTGTAGACAGCGCGCTTCATTCCTGCGGACGAAAAAAGTGTTCGAGCAATCAAGCATAGATATTTCTCTGTTCAATATTGGCTTTCCAAGATAATTACGATTCAAATAATAAATGAGAAATATCTCTCTTATTTTTAAAAAAACCGAAAGTCCAGGGCGGCTCGAGTATATTTCTTTTCACAGGGAAGTCTGCAAAAGGCAGCATACATTTCGGCCTTGGAAATTCCACTTTAAGGTGCAGCCCCCACCGCACCTATATAATTGCACGTCAAATCTCTATCTATCATCTATTTTAATCTATTACCTATATTCAAGTGGTGCTCGTCAACTTCTTGGTCATATGCATCATACACGTCAAATACATCATTTCCTGGTGGATCACTGAAGTTGGGCAATGTTATGCGTGGTTATAATCTGGATGAGTGACCTTCTGCGACATAACATGCTTTTGGTGTTTAGGAGGGCATTTATCCTCATGAAGGCAGTTGATTTGTATTCAAGTGAGATGGTTAAATGGTTAAAGTTGGTTCAATCCCAATTTGTCTAAATTAGAATAAAGGAAATCATCCTTCAGTAATAAAAAGGAATTAAGAGCCGCCATGGAGAAAAAAAAATCAATCTATCTCTCACTTTGATTGTCAATCATGCATTTGAAGGATTTTTCTCCCAAACCAGCATTAAACTAATTATTCTTTGTAAAATCACGATAAAAAGGTCTCTCGGTTTTTTATTTATTTATTCACCAATATCTCAATCAAAATGCTGATGGCATTAAATGTATTTTCATTAGCGATCCCCCTTGGTCCCGAATTTCCCCCTATTTTTTTATTCCCCGATCCCTAAATTTTTAATTACACTTTTTTTACTTGGGTGTAATTTATTGCCTTTATTTGCTGATACTGTCTACGGTATATTTTTTGTTCCCCTGTAAACTGGCAGTCCGGAGAGTAGAACATTATGTCAGGGACTAGAGACTGTACAGCACAATATGTTAGGAGGATGTTATACTGCATCAGAATTCCGCA
>NW_007390808.1:0-1342 GCF_000475195.1 Diaphorina citri | reverse complement strand
CCAAATACCCATTTTACTTATGAAAATAATAATTTAAAATAATTATGCCGATCGTGGATAATTTATTGCGAAAAGCTCTCTAATACAGTGGTTCTCAAACTTTTTTGGCCGCGGAGCACCAAGCAACTGCTGTAAACTCTACGGAGCACTGTTTGAGAACCACTGCTCTAATAAATCCAGAATTTTTTAGTGAGTCAAGTGAAGAACTAGCTGAAAACCAGGAAATTTTCTTTTTCAAAAGAATTATGCGTGGATGATTTATTGCGAAAAGCTCTCTAATAAATCCAGAATTTTTTAGTGAGTCAAGTGACGAACTAGCTGAAAACCAGAAAATTTTCTTTTCCAAAAGTCTCCTTGTCTCCTATTAATGAGGATGATGCAAAAAAAAAATCACCTACTCAAGATCCTACCTACTCGACGCGGCGTGAAAAATTTACTGAATCCGAAAATGCGTAACCGAATCCAACCGATTTCCGGTCTAGACATAAAATTTCCGTGTTAGTACAAACAAGGTAGGAATGATGTAACTAGAAAAAATGAGACATGAATCATTCGGGCTAGATATTCTCAGACAGACAGACACCGAAGCGAATACAATAGTCCGTCCACTATACCTTTTATTATTAGTAATATTAAAGGAAGGACGGACTAAAAATGAGACATGAATCATTCGGCCTAGATATTCCAACCGATTGCCAAAAATGTAACGTTGCGAAATTTTCAGACACTTCGTCATTTAACGTAGGTACATAATAAATGTTTCAAATTTGGTCTGCGACCCAACTTTCAGAAGTGATTTCAACTTCAATGAGCCGAGACTAATTTTTCCCGATCGAAGTGACAGGCTGGTTGATCCTTTGAATCCTCGTTAAATTGCCTATTCATAGCAACATATGTTCGTATTGAGAATTGGAGCATCGGAAAAATGTTCTAACTTTTCAACATTGAAAATTTTGAGAATAAATTGATTTGTAATTTTCAGCCTCAAAGATCAGATTTCAACTTCAATGAGCCGAGACTAATTTTTCCCGATCGAAGTGACAGGCTGGTTGATCCTTTGAATCCTCGTTAAATTGCCTATTTATAGCAACATATGTTCGTATTGAGAATTGGAGCATCGGAAAAAGGTTTTAACTTTTCAACGTTGAAAATTTTGAGAATAAATTGATTTGTAATTTTCAGCCTCAAAGATTATCATCATCCTAGAGTTCTCGAATTCCCAGAAACATTTTCAGATGAAATAAGTGGATACGTCTGGAAAAAGACAATTTGGGCCAAAAACATAAATTTCTCTCCCCTTATTTTATTTTAAACGAAACTTTGGTAGAATCGGACACAACAG
>NW_007390807.1:0-1342 GCF_000475195.1 Diaphorina citri | reverse complement strand
GTCAAACTTTGCGGTCAACCCTGGCATGCATTGGGCAATAATTCCGAAGCCACCAACAATACTCATTGGCTATGAATCGAACAGTTAGGTGGACATACCTTGTCTTGTCACGGAGATATTCCAGTCAACTCTCACCAAATATCAAGCAGCCTGGCCATATTGTTGACTTTCTAAAGAAGTAAGTATACTAACTTGATCTTATTGCACTGAGAGCTCTTTTTTTTATAACCTATGATTTACAATTGCTCATGTTTGAGACTTATTTAAATTGATTGTATCAATCACTAGGGTTTTAATAGCAGGGGTTTACTTATCTTGCATTTGTTGAAACTAGGTACCCAGCTTGAGTGAGGTCAGGAATAGCTGGAAGCACTTACTTTATGCCCAGTTAATTACCCATCTTGTAGCTTGTACCAAGAACTCAATGTTGCTTAACTTCATTGATACAATGGAAACTATGTGAATGTTTCAGATCAGATTGGAAAAGTGTTGTAGGTTTGGAAGTCCACGTTCAAATAGCATCACTGTCCAAACTTTTTTCCGGAGCTAAATTTGAATTCTCATCACCTGTGAACAGTTGTGTATCCTTATTTGATGCTGCTATTCCTGGAACACGTGTTGTAGGTTTGGAAGTCCACATTCAAATAGCATCACTGTCCAAACTTTTTTCCGGAGCTAAATTTGAATTCTCATCACCTGTGAATAGTTGTGTATCCTTATTTGATGCTGCTCTTCCTGGAACATTTTCCGGAGCTAAATTTGAATTCTCATCACCTGTGAACAGTTGTGTATCCTTATTTGATGCTGCTATTCCTGGAACACTGCCAAGTTTAAATCAGAAATGTGTGGAAGCAGCTATTTTAACTTCACTAGCATTGGAATGCAACATTAATCTAGAGTCAAGATTTCATCGGAAACATTATTTCTATTCAGATTTGCCTGTAAGTACCTATGTATAAATATTAAATGTACCTATGAGTTGGTGCACCTTAATGTACCTATGATTTGGTACTTGAAAAGAAAAAAAACCTACAGTGCTATAATCTTCTTTTTACACATCTTTACAACCCTCCCCATGACAGCACAAGCATTATCTCATTATCTGTTTCTAACTCTTCAGGCTGGATATCAGATAACCCAATATGACCAGCCAATTGCAGAGTATGGACAACTGAAGTTCAACGTATTTACACCTGGAATTCACAAAACTCCCTACGAGAAAGTTTGCAAGCTGCGGCAAGTTCAGCTGGAACAGGACAGTGGGAAAACCATTCATGATGATTTCGAAAACAGGTACCTACTTATCCTATCCCTGGGTCTGATATGCATAGTTGACCTGATG
>NW_007390806.1:0-1342 GCF_000475195.1 Diaphorina citri | reverse complement strand
GAATGTTAGATGATCAATTTGGGAGACATGTCGCAGGGTGTGTACAGGGCTTTAGGAGGCAAGCGCCCAATCACTTTACTGCAATCAAAGTTCATTTCTTCAAATTAAACTGATCTCAAGGGCAAGGTGAACTCTTGGACCTTTGACAACTGGAGTGCCTCAGAAGGCATGTGTTCCAATCCACTCGACAGTTGTTTTTGTAATGCTGAATTCCTAAACTGATCTCAAGGGCAAGGTGAACTCTTGGACCTTTGACAACTGGAGTGCCTCAGAAGGCATGTGTTCCAATCCACTCGACAGTTTGTTGTTTTTGTAATGCTGAATTCTGTTTACAGACAGACAGACACACACACACACGGACCAATGGCTGAAACTTTGGATTTAGGCTCTAAGGACCTCAAAACGTGTTTTGGCATTAAAAACTGACCATCAAAAATTTGACCCGATTACATTACTTTCCTTCCTATGGGATAAGGAAAGTAAACTACGGGCTAAAAAATTCCCGGAGGGACGGGCCCAGCTTGTTTTTATTGTTTCCTTTATTTCCTTCTAAGTTGTTTCTTAACATTTTCTTTTATAGGTGGAGTTGTTTTTCGAGACCATTTGCTCGAGCATGTCCGTACACTTGAGGCGTTACCTGATGAACTCGATAGAACACTTCTTGGAGATCGTGCAAGCTTACTCCGAAGGTAAAATGTTTGGCGAGTTTGTTTATAAGTTTGCGATTCATAGTTTGACTCTCAGAGATGGGTTGGAAAGAGAGGTCCAATGATAGGTCTAGATTAAATGTCCATGAATTTGGGGTTGAGTGGATTCGCCTTCAGGCACACTCCATTGTCAAGGGTCTAGGTTTCCCTTGCCCTCAGGATCAATTTAATTTGAAGAAATTATTTACTGATAAAAATTGTAATTTGTTACCAAACTGAAGAGATAATCAAATGGAAGTCCGAATCAAATGGGTTTAAGAAAATATTTATAACTGTACTGATTAACTGTTCCAGGAAATGACTTCACCGGCAACCTGACTGATCTGCCTTATGAAAACGTATCTCTTCTCACACTGGAAATTGTAGTTGACAAAGCAGACATCATAGCGCCACCTACTGCCCCTGATCCCACCACAGCTAAACCAGGCACTGACGCAACTGCCCCACCAGAGCCGGCCATTGAAGTCAGCTTCGGATTCAAGCCAGCCCTGAGCGAAGCCAAAGACATCATACGCAACGTTTTCAAGAAAATGATCAACTCCTGCTGTGCCATTCCTCGCGTGGAAGTCATTGCCATGCCCAACATGGAAAACATGGACCTGTGTCTACAAAGCGTGAACGCGAGGGAAGACCAT
>NW_007390805.1:0-1342 GCF_000475195.1 Diaphorina citri | reverse complement strand
ATAGGTACGAAAGGTTTAAATTTTGAATAAAAAATCCTATAAAATATACGCTATAATACCTTGGTACATATTTACAATATACATTTTTTTTGTTTGTGGGGGGGGGGGGGAATAATAAAAAATACCAGAAGAAGGACGTGTGTTTCCGCCCATGTCAGTCATTTTAAATTATTCTAAATTAAATTCTCACAGAGAGGCCTAGTGTTTATTTTAACGAATTAGTGAAATGTGTGGATAATTTATTCATAGTCGGTACCAAGTCTCGTAGATAAAGAATTCTTTTAAATATAATTATTTGGCAACAGACCGCGAGATTTCAATGACTGAAAGCTTCCCCCCAAAAAGCAAAGATAGGTACGAAAGGTTTAAATTTTGAATAAAAAATCCTATAAAATATACGCTATAATACCTTGGTACATATTTACAATATACATATGGAAGAGAACCACTCTTTGCCCGCAGCGAATACATACACGAACACACCATCCATGCTCTGAACCCAGAACCCAGTCACTGATGCCAGCAGAAGAATACCAAACCAAATTACGTATAGATATGCAAGCAGAGAAGCCCTCTGCCCCATACTCTCTTCAGTCTTTGCCCAAACCCGCGTGGCACTTGTCACATCAGACGAGAAATCATCAAGAACCAAGAACTTCTCATCAGAGAGACTATAACTTGGTCAACAACTCAACTCTAATCAATATTGATAGGTGCTCAAGAGATCATCAAAGTCATAATAAACTGAAATTGAAAGGGATATTTCTAAAATGTAAGAAAGACGAAAGTTTTTATTTAATTGATGTAATTGAACAATTGCTACAATAGACTCATGGTGATACTGATAAGAGAAATAATACTTCCCCTTTAGGTGCTTTGCCCATACCGGGTAGCTCATGTCATTAGAAGGGGGATCGTCAACTTTTGTGGTATTCTCAACACGAGAACGCCAAAAAAGTGGAGGAGGAAAAAGAGATTGAACACACGGAGAACTGAAGAGGAATTAGAAATGTCTACGAGTCCAGCAGATTGTGATATAGATATAAAATATAGTCTTTGCCCAAACCCGCGTGGCACTTGTCACATCAGACGAGAAATCATCAAGAACCAAGAACTTCTCATCAGAGAGACTATAACTTGGTCAACAACTCAACTCTAATCAATATTGATAGGTGCTCAAGAGATCATCAAAGTCATAATAAACTGAAATTGAAAGGGATATTTCTAAAATGTAAGAAAGACGAAAGTTTTTATTTAATTGATGTAATTGAACAATTGCTACAATAGACTCATGGTGATACTGATAAGAGAAATAATACTTCCCCTTTAGGTGCTTTGCCCA
>NW_007390804.1:0-1343 GCF_000475195.1 Diaphorina citri | reverse complement strand
AAAGTTGCCAAATCCCGATGTAACGATGTATCACTGAAGTTAAGGAAAGTTGCCAAATCCCGATGTAACGATGTATCAATGAAGTTAAGGAAAGTTGCCAAATCCCGATGTAACGATGAATCACTGAAGTTAAGGAAAGTTGCCAAATCCCGATGTAACGATGTATCACTGAAGTTAAGGAAAGTTGCCAAATCCCGATGTAACGATGAATCACTGAAGTTAAGGAAAGTTGCCAAATCCCGATGTAGCGATGAATCACTGAAGTTAAGGAAAGTTGCCAAATCCCGATGTAGCGATGAATCACTGAAGTTAAGGAAAGTTGCCAAATCCCGATGTAACGATGTATCACTGAAGTTAAGGAAAGTTGCCAAATCCCGATGTAACGATGTATCACTGAAGTTAAGGAAAGTTGCAAAGGTCTGCCTAGTAAGCTCTAGGTCGCAAGTTCAATTCCCTCCGAGGGTGGATTTTATCCTCAACACATAAGGTTCGTACTCGGAACTGCTGACTTTCTCTTATCCTGTATTCCTTCTCTCTTCGATTTCAGAACGATTCTTGTTGGAAATGATGAGATCTACCTACCCTGAGCCGTTGTCAGTGTTTTTCTGGCGCACCCTGTATAATAAACTAAAAACCTAAGCAATTGTTCAGTGACGACCTCTATCAAACACAATGATAGAAAAACGCCATTTCTTAATAATTTCGCCTTATGTTAGGTCAAGATTGTACCTACGCATGATGAATACTCATTATTTAGCTAATTTAGCTACTAATTCGGTCTGTGTTACTTACGTGTTACATAGTATAATGTATACCTAGAAGTGCGTTTTTTATTGTTAATTGATTGTTATTGTACTTACTGACAAAGTGACCAAGGATAATTTTATCTACTACGTTTCAGTCCACAACAATTGAACATTAACGAAAAAAAAACACTATGGGTAACTACTACATACCTAATACAGGGTACAACACCGCAAAATTAGATGCCAGTCATGCCCCCACAAGTATACATATAACAAGATAACAACAATAGGTAGTACCTACCTACCAACATAAAAAAAAAAATCCAGACCTAACCACAAGTATCTATATGTAATGCATGTTAATTATCATTACCTACTCATACCTACAACACTATAGGTACTGATAAAATAACAATAGACATCAGGGCGTGCTCTCACTTGCAATGTAGAAAATCCATCAGCCTGAACATATAATCCCGGTTCTACACATCTACAGACCAAAGCAAAAACCAATGCTAATGTATGTAGCAGTTATTTCATTGCTACGAAATAATAACGGCGGTGAAACACTCATCTAATGAAAAAAGAAGAAAAAAA
>NW_007390803.1:0-1343 GCF_000475195.1 Diaphorina citri | reverse complement strand
TTCCAATTAAGTTTATGATCTAGGGTTATTCCTAGGTATTTAACTTCATTGGAAAGTTCTACTACTGTACCCTCTATGTTTGGGGCTCTAATATTCAGCCTCCGTTTTCTGGTAAAGGGTACGATGGTCATCTTGTTTGGGTTTATACTAAGCCCATTTGATCGACACCATCTTGCTGTTATATTTAAGGCATTTTGCATGAGGTCAGAAATGACCTCTTCGTATTTGCCTCTGATGATTATAACTATATCATCAGCATAGCCTATGACTTCGTAACCATTACTGGTTAGTAAGTTAAGGAGTTCGTCAACTACCATGGACCACAGTAAGGGCGATATAACTCCTCCTTGAGGACACCCTCTTGTGGCTTGAATAGTGACTTTCTCCTTTCCTAGACTAGCCGTTGTAAGGCGGCTTTGAAGCATGGAAATCATCCAGCTTACTACTTGAGGTTCAAGCCCTTTTTCGTGAGCAGCTCTCTGTATTGAATCATATGAGGTGTTATCAAAGGCGCCTTCTATGTCAATAAATGCAACTAGAGCTATTTCTTTGTCCACCAACGTTTTCTCTAGTCTTTGTACAAGACTGTGCAGAGCAGTCGTGGTGGATTTACCTTTTTGATAGGCAAATTGGTATCTATGAAGCGGTGCCCTCAACTCGAGTGCGCTTCTGATGTACAAGTCAAGTACCTTTTCCATACTTTTTAGTAGGAAGGAGCTTAAGCTTATGGGTCTCCAAGATTTCGGTAGGTCACTAGGACGCTTTCCTGCTTTTGGAATGAATACCACATTTACTTTTCTCCATGTTAACGGAATATATCCGAAAATAAAACTGTTGATAAATAACCTAGTGAGAACAGGTATAATAACCTCTATACAATTCTGTATTAAGGCTGGAAATACACCGTCCCCCCCAGGAGATTTATAAGGTTTAAAAGAACAAATTGCCCATTTAACCTTGTTTTTACAGAAAATTCTTCCTGCAAGACTCTTTGTTCTGTTTGTAGGCCATATATGGGACCTTTCATGAAGATCAAAGGTATTGTCTGCGGATAGAATTGAGCCTGGGAAGTGTGTGCTCAAGAGCAACTCTAAAGTTTCCCGACTATTTTCTGTGTATTTTCCTTCCTTATTTATAAGGAACCCAAGTCCATTGGAATGATCTTTTGCAAGGACTTTTTGGAGACGAGCTGCCGTAGGCTGATTATTTATGCCTTCACAGAAGTTCCTCCATGTCCTACGCTTAGATTTACGTAATGCCAGGTTATATTTTGTGAGGGCTTCTTTATATTGATCCCATTCACCTGATTTTTTGGCCCTGTTAAAAAGCCTACGTGTGAGCTT
>NW_007390802.1:0-1343 GCF_000475195.1 Diaphorina citri | reverse complement strand
GAAGAAGAAGAAGAAGAAGAAGAAGAAAAAAAAACACGTATAAATTCTTGGTCATGTTGTGGAGGAATCAATTTTCTCAATTTTAACATCAGAAATAGCACGTGGAGTACCTACCTGCAGTTCTAGTAGCTCATGAAAGTTAAGTTACATTGTGCGTGGTTGGTATCTGGAAGGATGGTTGTTTGGAAAAGAGGCCGATACAGGGATTGCCAAATTTATAAGGAAGTTTAAAGCGATAGGGTGTGTTCTCTCTCTTCCTTCTCTCTTTGCTCTTCAATACCTCAACAGTGTTAGAGTTCCCCTTATCAAACCTCTTCACAAAAAAAAAAGTTCGAAAAGAAGAAGAAGAAGAAGAAGAAGATGGAAAGGACCTCAATTCGAGGGATACCTAGCCAAAAATATAGGTTACCTACCTGACTAGTTGGAGAGAGAAGGGAATATACGCGGAAAACATTATTCGAAGAATCTTCTGCTATGCAGGGTAATATTGCTCTCTCTCTCTCTCTCTCTCTCTCTCTCTCTCTCTCTATCTCTCTCTCCTCCGCTCTCTCTATCTCTCTCTCCTCCGCTCTCTCTCCCTCTTTCTCTCTCTCTCTCTCTCTCCATAGCAAACCTGTATAACGAAATATCACGAGAGAGAGAGAGAGATAGATAGAGGGGGGAGAGAGAAGGAGAGTGAGAGAGCGAGATAGAGGGGGGAGAGAGAAGGAGAGTGAGAGGGAGAGAGAGAGGGAAAAAAGCTAAACTTTCGCCATATTTACGTGACGCCACGCTTTATGAGAAAAAAAAAAACTGGTGTGAACATCAAACGACTTTCTATTACCTACATTTACCAATTTTTTACCAATTCCCAAAAAGTAACTTAAAAAAAAGTTAGCCCCTTTTCTCCCACCTCGTCCTTACTAACTGCTCCACTTTCTCCTCTCTCTCTTTCTCTCTCTCTCTCTCTCTCTCTCTCTCTCTCTCTTCGTCTCCTCTCGTAAGTTTTACATCATACTTTAAGTTTTGAATTTTTAATGAGGACACAAGAGAGAGAGAGAGAGAGAAAGAAAGAAAGAAAGAGAGGAAGGAAATAGAGAAGGGAAGCGAGAGAGAGAGAGATAGGGAGAAAAGCGAGTGAGAAAAAGAGAGATATGAAGAGGGACAGACAGGAACGGACATAAAACAGACTGAGAGCGGGAGAGAGAAAGAGAGAGCGAAAGGAGAGGAAAAGAGAGGGAGTGAGAGAGAGAGAGAGAGAGAGAGAAATTTTTCCCTAAAAAAATTCGTAATGGTTGCTTTTTCTACCCCCTCTCATTCTATTTTGGTACCGAACTATGTATTTTTATTTTATTTATTTATTT
>NW_007390801.1:0-1343 GCF_000475195.1 Diaphorina citri | reverse complement strand
TTATGAAATTGCCAAGTGCTACGTGGTGATTCAACACAAGAGCATCTGTCAAATGATCAGTGACTTGTGAATTCCAGCAAAAGCTCTTTGAAGTCCATATGTTTGTATTACTTTTATAATGTAAATACCATATTGTTTATTAAGCTCGTAGTAAAGCACATGATGGTCAAACAACGCAAGGTACATAAATATATATGTACATAATTATTTAGGTATTCCACTTGTACTCAATAACAATGACTGATAAGAGCAGTCATTCAAATTTTATAGCTATTATTATCAGACTTAGAAAGGAAGCTCTAGGGAGACCAATTTCGAACATGTATTTTAAAAGAGGGCTGAACCCAACCCTAAAACCTAAGGCAAATGATAGAATTGTTGAATTCTTTGAGAATATAAAACCAACAAAAACAGCTCTAAATAATTGTAAGAAATAGCTCGTTCATGAACAAGAACAAGGTAATTCTTATTTTTATTGTAAACAAGAACCATTCCATCCTAGGTAATCTTTGGTTGGAGATGAAGTACCTGACTTAGCCAACAGTACAATGCTCAATAAGTTAATTCAAATAATAAAGAACCTCTGGTAGGTTGATCTATCCAACAATCAATACTCCCAAGTAACAAGAAAGTCCATGTAAGCACATACTTAAGGTGCACATGATAAATGTAGGTATAGGTACAATACCTACTCAATAATACATAATAACAACAATAAGTATAGTAGATAATAATAAATCACAATTATACAGAGGGCTTAAGGAGAGTATCTAAATCACATAAAACATCTCGAGGAGAGAATGAGATAATTCTGCAAATACTACACCGTGGTTGTAGATGGAATGCTTTCATTTCTTCACCATTATTATCGAGATTGTTATCATTTTTATGATGCTTGATTATGACATCTGGTACGATATTGGATGTTGACATTGTCAGATTTGTCAGTGAAATGTTTGGAGATGGGTTTGGAGATTCTGTCGACAGAGATTTCCTCTTCTTCCTGGTATTGATACCTATTGATATCTTCCTAATACTTATTGGTAGGAAATTAGGAATATCTTCGCTATTGACACGTATGCCGCAGTTATTGTTATGTCTAAATCAATGTTATACTCTTCGGCTACAGAATAGGGATGTATTAATAATGTATACATACGTATATTCTAATAATAAGTGGTAGTCTAATGTCTTTTTTTGGATTTATAAACTATCTTTTTGATCATTCTCTATTGTTGACAGTTCCCAAAACAAACGAAAAATAACTACGTACCTAGACAATAATAATTATGTACAACCTAGGTGTATATCTTCTTAACATTATTTGTCTTGAATAGTTTTGT
>NW_007390800.1:0-1343 GCF_000475195.1 Diaphorina citri | reverse complement strand
AAATGGAAGTGGACATAATGGAGCCTGACAGTGCGGTCATCACACTCGGCTTGCAATGCATAGGTCACGGGTTCGAAACGGCGGTCACTTCAATGGAGCGGCTTAAGCTTTTAATGTTTAATCTTTAATTTAAGTTCAATTTCCAGAAAGAACAATATAGGTCGAGTTCCTACAGTGGTAACACTCTTGCTTACCGTAAAGAAGGTCCTACATTACGAACCTAGGGTCAAAAAGAAATTTACCAAACGCGCAAAGCTACAGTATTGGGCATTATTTTCGCGTGCTGCGGGCTTTTTCCGACCTCACTCAGAAAATGAGGAGGCGGTTATCACTATCACATTTAGAGATATCTACTTTGCTATTTTCAGAGTAGATAGATATAATTAGATATTTCGATTCCGTGACTTCTTAGTGGTACCTAGCTCTCTCATAAAAAGGTTTCCCAACAAATATCGGTCGTTATTTATTGGACCCATTACCTCCTTTAATCAGTGGATAACTAGGTAGATACGCCCTCAAACTTATCAGCCTCAATTTAGATACACCCTAAGGAAAAGGTGCGATTGCACCATAGTGCATTCTCTCTTTAGATTATCTTTCTAATTTAGATTTAGACAATCACCTAAAAATACACACCCTTAACCTGCTAAGAGTACCAGTCACCAACTGTAGGGTCCATCACTCACTACTCCACTGCTCTTGTGATATTGTTAAACAGACCCTGGTTTCATCGCACGCCGAACATTTCAACGAAAAACCCAGGTAGCAATGAAGATATGATTGGACGGCGCGACCGCCAGCCTAGTTAGCTTGCTTGGTAGCGCGTCTGCCTTTTAAGCGCTAGGCTACGGTTTTTATCTTTGACGAATAATGTTCGCTCTCGGAACGACTGGCTTTACCTACCCTAGGTTTTCAGACCCTGGTTACTGACCACATGATTTACGATTCAGTGACCACATGGTATACATGATTCACACAGGTCGATATAGGGGTGTGAGTGTATTTTCCTGTTTTTAATCGCCATAAATTTCCCCAGTTTTACAAGCCAAGAGGTGAATAAATTCCAATTTGGACACTCATTCATAGCTGTGTTGGTTACTGACCACATGATTTACGATTCAGTGACCACATGGTATACATGATTCACACAGGTCGATATAGGGGTGTGAGTGTATTTTCCTATTTTTAATCGCCATAAATTTCCCCAGTTTTACAAGCCAAGAGGTGAATAAATTCCAATTTGGACACTTATTCATGCCTGTGTCTAATTGATTGGCAATTACCACAGGAGTTTCCCAGGCGGAAAAGAAGGTTTATGGGAATTGAAATCGGATTTCTTTCAT
>NW_007390799.1:0-1343 GCF_000475195.1 Diaphorina citri | reverse complement strand
TTTTTTTTTTAAATCAAATTCGACTGTAACAAATTATATTATGTAGATCTCTCGAAAAAAAACCACTTGAAAAAAAGCTGACATTTCTATTTAACGCCAACAATAATTACAATTTTAAGAAGGAGTTCAACACAATTTCTCGTAAACAAAAAGTCAATTCGAATATAACAGCTCCAAATAAATACTCCAGCAACCGGCAAGAAGTTGAACAAAGAAAAGTAAATAAAAGCGAGAAACAGTACACAAGAATAGAAAAAAGGAGAAGAAAACGAAGAACAACAAGAAGAAGGAGGAGTAAAAGGAGAAGAAGGAGAAGGAGAAGAAGAAGGAGGAAGAGAAAAAGGAGGAGAAGAAGAAGAAGATGGAGAAGAAGGAGGAGAAGAAGAAGAAGGAGGAGGAGAAGAAGAAGGAAAGGGAGAAGAAGAAGGAAAGGGACGAGAAGAATAAGAAAGCGAAGAAGAAGAAGGAGGCGCAAAAAACGAAAAAGAAGAGGAGAAAGAAGAAAATATAGGTGTATAGCTAAAAACTAGGAAAACTTTTCTACAAGTGAAATAAAATAATAAACTTGCACTAGCCGGCAACAACTGAAGAATACACGGGAAAAAAGGAGTCCCTGGAAAAAAAATCTGGTGTGAACATCTCACGACTTTTCTCATCCTATTGAATGATGCTTATTTTGGGTGTTCTTGTTCTTATAGTCAAACTTTTACAATATCTCTAACCGTTTAGTCGGTATAGCTGAAAACCGCCAAAAAGCGGTCAAAATACCGCCAACAGCAGCACCTATCTCAACCAAATGTTTTGAGTTGCATGCTTGTCACATTTGTGAACTACATACCAAATTTCAAGTCTCTAGCTCATACCATTCCCGATATATGGTTAAATTTCACCGAAAACCGCCAAAAAGCGGTAAAATGCCGCCAACCGTTGCACCGATCTTAACCAACAGTTTCCTGTCGCATCCTTGTCACATTTGACATCTACATACCCAATTTCAAGTCTCTAGCTCTTACCATTCTCGAGATATTTTGTTTACAAACAGACACACACACGGACCAATGGCTGAAACTTGGATTTAGGCTCTAGGGACCACAAAACGTGTTTTGGCACTAAAAACTGACCATCGAAAATTTGACCCGATTACATTACTTTCCTTCCTATAAGATAAGGAAAGTAAAAAGAAGTAGATATGCTTAAAAGAAAGAAGTTCCGATGTTAGAGCACAAGTCGTCATTTTTGCGGAGTGTATTAAGCGAGGAACGACATTTTCTGGCAAGCATTTAACATTTTTATGTTTTTACACAAATGTTTTTTTTTTTTTTTGTTTTTTTAACAAATAAACT
>NW_007390798.1:0-1343 GCF_000475195.1 Diaphorina citri | reverse complement strand
ACAAGCATTGAACAAATTAGTCGAAAACAATGGGAGCACTGGACAGCACATGAGAAATATTGGAGGGAGAGATGAGGAGGGAGAAAAGGGAGAGAAATTGGGGAGAAATGTGGGGGGAAAAAGCGGTGGCGTATCATACGATTTTCAAAAGGGGATGCTAAAGCTTGTTATTTTGAAATCCAAAGTTGATTAACTACTAAATCACCTACATAACTTTCGGTACCCAATGGGAGCACTGGACAGCACATGAGAAATATTGGAGGGAGAGATGAGGAGGGAGAAAAGGGAGAGAAATTGGGGAGAGACGTGGGGAAAAAGCGGTGGCGGATCATGCGATTTTCGAAAGGGGGTGCTTTAAAGCTTGTTATTTTGAAATCCAAGGTTGATTAATTACTAAATCACCTACATAACTTTCGGTATACCAATGTTCTGATGCCAGTGGAATTCTATAATTATTGGAAACCAGGTCTTTTTTCTGATGTCTTCTAAATTGGAATTCCGCATCCCATTTTGTCCTTTATAGAATGCCACAAAATAGAATAAATTTTCTCAGTGTAAGTGGTAAGCAGGGGAGGAAGAAAATCCCGTAAAGAGGAAGGGAAGCTGCTTCCCTAACTACCATGAAGGATTCGCCACTGAAAAAAATGAGAATCGGGGTAGATTGTAGGAAATATGACTGAAGACTGATGGTGAGGTAGGGGCGATGTTATTCAATAAACTATTGTTTGTAATTTGTAATAATTTTATTATCAGTTTTGCCAAACAATGATATGCTTTGCGAAATACATGCTCATATTTTTGCCAATGTTGATTTTGAAGGAGAAGGTTCCTTCTTCTCCATGGCTGTGGAATTTTGAGTTTAGGGTGGATGTGCTTAGAACAACAAAGGAAGAATTAGAGTAGAAATGAGAATGTGAAATATTTGTCCTGCTAAATATGGAGGTACGAAAATTTTATACCAACCTACTTTTTTTTCATCTGCCTGGAATCGAAAGGGGATTATACGGTTTGAAAAGCTAAATTCTCTGTATTCAGCAAATGAAAAGCTCTGTATTCAGCAGAGTAGCTAAAAAACGCACAAATAATGATCCAAGACCTTCCAGGTATTTTAATTTTGCTGATTCTGTACAAAATCGAGAAACTTACCTAAAAATAATGAAAGGCCTCCACGAAAATTGATTTTTTTTTTGTAAATTTTGCACTTCCAATTTTAAATCGTTTACAAAAGCCATCCTGTAGAATTATGGAAAATCCTGAGAGTGTAAATATTTTCAAACAATTCAAACTGAAATGTCGAGCTTTTTTGAAAAGAGATTTGCAAAAAAAAAAAAAAAAAAAAAAAA
>NW_007390797.1:0-1343 GCF_000475195.1 Diaphorina citri | reverse complement strand
CGTAGCTCTTCCAGCAGGTTCTTGGAGGATTGTTTCATTTCATCAACTTTTTCTTTGTCTTTGTTCACAGAGCTTTTTGCGTTTTCTATTTTTGTTTTGCCTTCACCAGAAAGTTCCTTGTCTTTAACAATATCTTTGGCAATGCGTTTAACATTTATGTCACTTTTGTCTTTACCATTTTCAATATCTTTGGTGGTTTTGCCTTGATCATGTTTAGTATCTTTTTTGCCAGTGACAGTAACGTCATTGTCATCACTACTTGTACCGTCGCTTTTGCTGGTTTCCGTCGAGGTTTTGACATTTTCACGATCCACATCTTTACTATCATGGGAGTTTCTTTCTTTTCCTTCCTCACTTTCCGTAGTATCTTCACTACTTTCTTTTTTATCATCTTTACGGTTATTTTTCTTTACTTTATCATCTTCTTTATCATTTTCTGACTCTTCCTCACTGCTTTCTTCTTTTTCGTCGTCGGTTCCACTACTTTTCTTTACATCCGTTTCTTTACGATCAGTTTTGCTTTCGGTTTCTTCTTCACTTTCGTCTTCTGTGTCATCTTTATTTGATTCTTTTCCATTTCCACGCCCACTTTTCTTTTCTCCTGTGTCTTCTTCTTCTTTATTATTGTTTGTATCATCTTCATCACTTCTTTCCTTTTCCCCATTTTCATAATTTTTCTTTCCACTTTCTTCATCACTACCTGTTTATTATTGTTTGTATCATCTTCATCACTTCTTTCCTTTTCCCCATTTTCATAATTTTTCTTTCCACTTTCTTCATCACTACCTGTCTCTTCTTCGCTTTCTTTTTCACTTGTCTACACATGACGGTCGGACATTGGTCTTTGGCCACCCTCAGCATTGCTTCTGTACTCGTCTGGAAAAATAAGAGGAAGCAGAAAGGTCGTCAATGATTGGGCTTTAAGTAAAAAAAAAGAAGTAATTTTTAATCGTCAGATATCGTTCCCCAATTATTATAACACTTAGATAATTTTCATGACTTGACTTGGACTCAAACCACCAACCTCCAGATCCAAAGTCCAACGCGTTAACCATTGCACCACTGAAGTTGGTAAATGATTGGGCTTTAAAGAATAATAATAATCTAAATATGGGAGGAATAAGACACATCAACTTTCCCCCAACCCCCCTCTTTAAATTGGTCTTGTGGAATTAGTTTTAAAGAGGTTTGTTGTTGTTGTTGTAGTAGCAGACTCCTCTCCTTCCTCACATCAACCCAGCAATGCAGTTGGCAATTCTAGGAACTCAGCGGTGGCTATAGGGTTTTGCCAGAGATCAATGACCGTGAGTGTTGTAGGTCTTCCAGGACAATTGAATAGGTGA
>NW_007390796.1:0-1344 GCF_000475195.1 Diaphorina citri | reverse complement strand
GTGATTAGTGTTATTATAGGGTTAGGTTAAATACAAAAAGGAGCTTTTCTTTTCCACAGATGTGACTTCTGCATAGTTACCAAATAAAATCAAACCAACCAGACAAGTACAGGCCAAAATGGACCCTGTTCAGTGTAGAGACCCCAAATTTCAATGATTGATGTGCATTGATTCAAGGAACTCAAATTTCATCAAAATTGGACCAGGCAATCGCAAGTTACAGTGGACCAATCATTCAAACACATAAACAAACATCTAAACATTCTAAACCAAATGAAAAACAGTAGAGTTAAAATGTAGACCTTCACTTCATTTGGTCAATGAAGTAGTTAAGTACATAATACATGGACAAACAACCAAGTACATAGTTGGTCATTGTCAATGTGAAGTTGTGAACTCAACAGCTGAATTCAGTACAGTTTTATTCTTGACGTAGGTACCTAGTACTTAAATTCCCGATTGTTTCATGCAACCTTCAAAATTTTTGTTTACCAAACTGTGTTTAATAATCAACATAAGCAATAATAGGTTTATAATTGCTTTTTTTCTGCCTTTTGCCTTTGTTTTAGTCTTGATTTGTGATTCACTGCCTTGTAACTTTTTAGGCCACCTTCAAAGAAGTTCTTAAGTTTGCTTATATTTGTTTCCAATTTGTGTGTCTTTTGTTTTGTAAGTACCAACTTGGGAAGATTTTTCTTTTCTTTTTCCTTCATAATTGGTTTTTTTTTTAGGAACTTATCCTACATACCAAGAAGTTGGTATCTCTGTCTCCCTTTCTCTCATATGATTTTAAAATGACAAGAGAATTCTTTTAAAATCTTGAAACTAAAATCTCTGAAAAAAGCAGGATAGCCAGGTGCTTTTTGTTACTACCTAGTACCATTTATCATGTTATAATGCCAGCCATGACTGCTGTGTGAGTGGTGGAAAAAGTGTCAGACCTGGGTCTGTCAGACAGTCTAATAGACCTAGGTCTCCAGATTCTTCCACTATTCACACTTATACTCGTATTTATGAACAAGAATGATCGTTCTTAGATCAGTCTCAAGTCAAAATTGACCAATCAAATGCCTTGAGACTATGCTTAGCACGAACTTAAGAGCCAGCATTTTGTTCATATATATGGGTGTTAGACTGTTTGACAGACTGTGACCTGTCTTAGGTCTGTCAGATAGTCTCAGCATGAGTGATGGGCATAAGGAGAGTACTCTGAAAGGGGCTCTTCCACCCAATAAGGGGTCCCTCCTCTCCCCCCCTTACCTTGGGGCAAGGGGGTTCCCCCTATTAGTTGAATAGGAGAAAAGTTTTTTTTTTTTTTTCAAGGAAGGTACCTAATAGTTTTAA
>NW_007390795.1:0-1344 GCF_000475195.1 Diaphorina citri | reverse complement strand
ATGAAAAGTTCGTAAAAAAAGTGAGTGAAAAAGGAGAACGAGGGGAGGGGGAGAAAAAAAAAGTCCCATTGAAAAAAAAAGTGGGACAGAAAAAGGGGGGGAGCGGAAAAAGTCCCATTGTTTCATTTCATTGGGATTAAAACATTATGAAAAGTCATTGGGATCAAGGAGCGAGCATTTTGTACATACAGGGTGTCCAGACGATAAAAAGTTTCATGTCCTAAAAAGTTTCAGATGATTAAATTAGAAATGAAATTTCTCGAAATATACAGGGTTGACCTTAAGTATCAATAAAGGACCCTTTGTTTCATTTCATTTGGATTAAAATATTATGAAAAGTCATTGGGATCAAGGAGCGAGCATTTTGTACATACAGGGTGTCCAGACGATAAAAAGTTTCATGTCCTAAAAAGTTTCAGATGATTAAATTAGAAACGAAATTTCTCGAAATATACAGGGTTGACCTTAAGTATCAATAAAGGACCCTTTGTTTCATTTCATTGGGATTAAAACATTATGAAAAGTCATTGGGATCAAGGAGCGAGCATTTTGTACATACAGGGTGTCCAGCCGATAAAAAGTTTCAGATGATTAAATTAAATAATTAAAATCAAAATTCCTCGAAATATACAGGGTTAAACTTAAGTTTTGTTTAATTTTACTAAGATTAAAATGTTTAATTTTACTAAGAGTTGTTCTGAAGATGGCCATAGTAATGGTCGAAATATATCAACTCGTCTGTCCTTTTATCTTTAGTCTTGTTTTTTAACGTCTATCAGATAGGGGACAGTCCATAATCCACTCCAGTCAAGTGAAGACCATGTCTAGAAATATGTATAAGATTAAAATATTATGAAAAGTCAATGAGATCAAGAAGCGAGCATTTCGTACATACAGGGTGTATGATAAAAAGTTTCAGCTGATTAAATTAAAAACGAAATTTCTTCGAAAAAATACTGGGTGGGTGTGATAATGAATATTCTTGCAATAATGTAGGTACTTAAAACTTTACTTTCCTTCCTATAGGATAAGGAAAGTAAAAAGGAGATTTGTCCCAAAAGCGAAGGAAAACAGAAAAGGAGAAAGCCAGCCGTTCCGAGAACGAACAACGAACTGACAAAAAGGGGAAGTTATAGAATAAGGAAGAGAGAGAGAGAGAATGAGCGAAAGTAGGAAACAAGCAACCAAGATGAATAAAGTGGATATTAAGGATGAGTAGAAGAAGAAGAAAAACAAGGAGAAAAAAAAAGAGTGCAAATAAATAAAAATGAAAAGCTAACTCGAGATATAAATAAGAATAAATTGAGATATGCTTGAAAGTCTTGAAACCCAAACACAAGAACT
>NW_007390794.1:8206-11806 GCF_000475195.1 Diaphorina citri | reverse complement strand
TTTAAGAGGCAGTGAGGATCAACACTTGGCCACAAAAACGATACAGCCATCATATTACCTGACTTGATTCAAACCGAGATTTTTTTTCCTTTTAATTTCAGAACATCAAAAAGTTGGACCTAATCAAAACTCAACTTGGTCGGCAACAAGATTTTATTGTGCAGAACAGTCACCTGCTTGAGGGATTGAAGGAACAAGTTCAAGCAATGCAAAGATAATTGACCAAGTGACTCACTAGTATGTCTTACCAACTGTATAGAAACACGACTCTCGGCAATACTCTACAGGAAAGTCTTGATGAACTCATTCAGTATGGAACCATCACTCCTACACTGGCTATGAAAGTTCTGCTACAGTTTGATAAATCTATCAATGGTGCCCTCCCTAGTAAAGTGAAGTCCAGATTGACATTCAAGTCGGGTAAATTGAATACGTATCGTTTTTGTGACAACGTGTGGACATTTGTGTTAACAGACGTCGAGTTCCGTGAAGTAGCGGAGATAGCGAGGGTGAATAAACTCAAGATTGTGGCCTGTGATGGTAAGAGTTCTGACGATAGAAAATAGTGCTGCTGCTAGTGTAGACATTCATATTTCTTATATCATTTGTAGCTTTTTATTTATTGTAACCAAAATGTCGGATACAAACCAAGAAATCCCAAAAAGTGACGAGGCTAACAAAGAGCTTAGTAAGACCTTGGACGTGCTGGTGCAGAATGCGTATAAGAGCATTGTGAAATGTACCAAAACAGCTCAGAGCTTTCCCTCAACCCATGAGAACTCGTTGCTTATTGCTTCCCCTAATTACATCAGTGGGGTAGCTGGCACGAGTGACAAAGTAATGACACTAGTGGATTCTCTCCTCAAGACACAAAATATTTCCAAATCCATGTCTAAACTTTATCTGGAGGGACAGAAAGATATACTCACTGAAGCGAATGATAAGTTACTTGAGAGTATAAACACAAGGATAGATGTGATGGCAGGAACCAAGACCCCAAGCGTACTCCCCTCCCAACCTAAAATAGTCAAGGAGAGTTGGAATAAAAACGCCAAAGCATCCAATGTGTGGCAAGAAGTTCATGATAACAAGAAGAAGTCAGCAAACTGGTTTATGTTGAACAAAGGAGCTGTCGAGATTGAACGACCTCAGCTGCAGTTCAAGGTCAAAGTAGATAATAGTTATGAGCAGCTGTTTGAACCCAAACTTAAAGAAAAACCAAATGCACTGAAACCCTTGGCCATTCTTCTGGAGAAATATGATGCTATAGAGAGTTTCTGTCATCCATATGAGTATGAACTGGACTTGTATGTTCCCAAGGAAGATTTTCTAAAATGTGAAGAGCCAAAACAAGCATTACCTCTGAGTGATACGCCACTGATGATGATAACAGAACCAGAGCAAGTGACACAACTAGTGTCGGAGCTGAAGCAACAACAGGAGATAGCCATAGATCTGGAATATCATAACTACCGCTCGTACCAGGGTTATACATGCCTCATGCAGATCTCTACCCGAGATAAAGATTATATTGTAGACACATTGAAACTAAGAGAGGACTTGGAAGTTCTCAATGAAGTACTCACAGATAAGAATATTGTGAAAGTATTCCATGGAGCAGATAGTGACATCAAGTGGTTACAGAAAGATTTCGGTCTGTATGTAGTTGGTATGTTTGATACACATCAAGCATGTAAGTTTCTACCAATGCCTCGTCAGTCACTAGCCTACCTCCTCAAACATTACTGCGATGTTGACAGTGATAAAACCTTTCAGTTATTTGACTGGAGACATCGACCATTACCAGAACCTGCCATCCAGTATGCACGTACAGATACACATTATCTCCTGTATGTGTATGATTGTATGAAGCTAGATCTAAGTGCTGCAGCCCATGGTAAACAGAACTTGGTATTGTCAACATTCACCAACAGTAGAAACATCTGCAAACTCAAGTATGAGAAGCCAGTGTTTAATGAAGAAGGATATATGAACATCTTCCGTAGTCATGCCCTTCTTAATAATCAACAGAAATATGCACTGAGAGAACTTTACAAGTGGAGGGATAGGATAGCACGTGACAAAGATGAAAGTACAGGCTATGTGTTACCTAATCATATGTTACTACAAATGGCTCAGTCTATACCGCGGGATATACAGGGGATATTTGCCTGCTGTAATCCTGTGCCTCAAACAGTGAAAGAGCATGTATTAGATATCCATGCTATTATATTGAAGGCAAGATTACAATCTCTGACTAAACCAGTGGAGAAGTTACAGCCTAGCTTGGACGGGATGAAGAAGAAGCAGCAGCAGCAAGTATCTCCCCCTCATGACTCCATGGACTGTCTCAACTACAAAGGTTTGCCCCCTGTGTTCCCAAACAATATAATTTGTGCTCCTAGCAACACTCACTTGTCTTCCTATGACCCACAGGATAAGAAAATAGCCCAGATCGGATTATTTTTCGAAGATAAAATGAAAATTGGCTCCAACAAGTATCAGAAAATTAAACTGAAAACATCGCGATTCGAAACTCCTTATCAGAGATTTTTGAAATCCAAAGAATATGCCAAAGCAATCCAAGAAAAAGTGGATAAGGAAAATGCTGAGCAGAAGAAGATAGATGCCCTCACCCCGCAAGTGAAAACAGAACCGGAAGAAAATGTCAAGATAACACAAGAGCCAGTTGTTCTCAAACAAATCAAATCCGAGGAGAAAGTAGAAATGGAGAAAGAAAAACGAAAGAAAATATTACGAGAAAGAGAAGAAGAAAAGGAAGAGCAACCAGCGATGAAGAAAATTAAAGTAGAGAAACCTGAAGAGTCTAACGAGAAAACCAAGCGACATAAAATAAAAAGTGAACCAAAAGAAAATGACAGCTCCAAAGGTAAGAGTGGTGGGACAATATCTACGGTGGACTTTTCCAAGGTGAACTACAATAAATACATGGCGAAACCTGGTAAAAGTAATCAAAAGAAGAAAGGAAAAGGAGGAAAGCAGAATAAAAAGAAGAAAAATAGGTAAAAATTAGGTAAATCCGGATCATATTCAACTTAATAGAGGAATATAATCGTTATCAACACAATACAAAAAACATGATGTAAATTCATAGTAAACGTAAGCAGTTTCTATTTCTTTGGCTATCCCAAAATATCTTGCAACTTTTTAGTTGGGAACTTCCGATTCTTGTGAAGGGAAAATATTTCCAAGTCGTCAACATTGAATCTGCCCACAACCTACCTCAGTTTTGTGGTGGTGAAGACCCTTGTCTAGGCGAAAGAACTTTGATCCAACGAATCTTTCCAAATGCTAAATGTAATGTGTAAATATTGAGGATTAGAAAGTAATCTCATAATACTGATTAGGCAGTAGTACATGTTTGCCATGTTGGTGTATCCGCAGGCTGGAATATAACTTGTTTTCCCAAGTTCGGTCTATTACCATTACCACTCTATTGATTTACTTCACTTTTCAGTGATCAGTCAATGAGTCAAATCCTAACTCTCTATACCGATAAGGAGTTGAAGAGTGAGTTATGTACATGCTTTAGGATCCGACTCATTGACAGTGAAGTTCAGTGAAAGATTAAAATCTACA
>NW_007390794.1:0-4783 GCF_000475195.1 Diaphorina citri | reverse complement strand
AAATATGGCTACTTACTTCCACTTTATACCTATTTATCCAAACTACCTTTACATGAACACAAGCAATGGTGCACAATAGCAGGCAATATTTTCCTAGCCATATGGGCAGATAAATTTAATATTGTTTAGGTATTTAAGTACAAGAAATTATGATTATTTAAATATTTTTTTAATGAAATTTTCTTTTTCTAAGAAATTATTGTGTGCTGGAATGTTTTCATCACAATGATTTGTCATTTATTTATTATCTTTTAATAATAGAATTAATTACAACAATCTGTCATTTATTTGTTTTCATTTCAGATAATCTCACAGTCCATCAAAACTTTTGTTAACCAAGAACATATTATTGATAATACACAAACAGTAAGTTGGTATCATTTCTTTTATTATCTTATTCAGAGGTATTTTTAAATTAATCATGGAGATGAAAGTATTGAAAGACACCAAGATCTTGCCAGACCCTTATTATGAGTACTTGGACGAGCTGAGAGATTCTTCACTTCCTATTGTATTTGATAATGGTGCTTGGTGCTGTCGAGTAGGTTGGGCTTCATGTGAAAAACCCAACCTCATTTTCAAAAACCTCATAGCTAAACCAAGAAAAGAGAGAGGAAAGAAGGATGGGGAGACACAGGTGGGCAATGACATCAGTAACATAGAGGCTGTCAGATTTCAACTCAAGACACAGTTTGATAAAAATGTTGTCACTCACTATGATATTCAAGAGCAGATATTTGACTATGCATTTTCTCACTTGAGCATTAACACTGAGGGTAATGTAAATCATCCTATAGTACTAACAGAACCATTCCTTAATCCAAACTACTCAAGATCCCTCATGTCTGAATTGCTATTTGAATGTTATCAAGTGCCCAGTGTATGTTATGGTATTGATTCATTATTTAGTTATCAGTATAATGGATGGGAAGGACAGAGTGGTGTTATTATTTCATGTGGATATCAATGTACCCATGTTATCCCAGTTATCAATGGTTGTATTGATGCCTCCAAAGCAAAGAGAATTGATCTAGGTGGATTCAGTGTGATCCATCATTTACACAAACTTCTACAGCTCAAGTATCCATCTCACATCAACTCCATTACACCTTCAAGGTCTGAAGAATTACTGTGGGACTATGGTTTTGTTGCTACAGATTATAGAGAACATTTGAGAAAGTGGCTAGATGCTGAGTTCTATGACAGTAATGTTGTCAAAGTACAGCTGCCTTATGCTGTACCAGTACCTAACCTTACAACAGAACAACAAAAAGACAGAAGAAAAGAACTTGCCAAAAAATTGGTAGAAATGAATGCAAAGAAACGTGAAGAACGATTAGTAGATGATGAGAGGCATTTGAATGAATTACTAGAACTCAGAGAAATAGTAGAACTCACACCTAGTGACCATTCCCATGCTAGGGAAGCATTCAAATCCATGGGCATCAATAATATTCAAGATCTGAACAAAAGTATAAATCAACTACAACAGAAAATTGAGAAAACAAAAGCCAAGATTATTGCTTACAATAATGGAGAAGATCTCACTGAAGAACCAAAAGCGAAACTATCTAAGGAGATAGCTGTACCAGAAAGTGAAGCTGAGTTCAAAGCTTGGCTTATTGAAACTAAAAAGAAAAGAGCTTACATTATTGACAAGAAGAATGCTCGTAAGCAACGGAGACAAGACTTGGCAAAACGCCGCACGGCTGCTGCTCAGGAGAGAATGAGACTTATCAGTGAACTAGCTAGGAAAGAGAAGAGAGACGATGACTTTGGTATGAGAGACGAGGATTGGGATGTGTACAAAGTTATCAACAAAGATGCTGGAGATACAGATAGTGAGGAGGAACAAGAGAGACTGATAGAACTAGAGGAAATCCTCAGACAACATGACCCAGAGTTTACCTCTCTCAATCAAGAACAAGAGCTGAGTCCCAAGGAAGCAAATCAGTTACACATAGGTGTGGAACGAATGTGTGGTCCAGAGTGTTTGTTTCAACCTTCCATGCTGGGATCCATACAAGCAGGCATATCTGAAACTCTCAACTTTGTACTCAATAGCTATCCTCAACATATTGCCCAGTCTCTAGCCAACAACATCTTCGTCACTGGTAGCCTGTGTCAGTTGCCAGGCTTTGTGGAAAGATTAAACAAAGACCTATTAGAGAACCGACCTTTTCAGTCCCATTTTTCTGTCTCCTTAGCTGAGAACCCTGAACTAGATGCATGGTCAGGTGCAAGACAGTTCTCTCTATCAGAGAACTTCCATGACTTTGCTGTCACCCAGAGTGATTATCAAGAGAAAGGTGGAGAGTTCTTCCGTGTACATCCCTGTTCCAATAAGTTTGAACCTTATCCTTTGGTCATATCCCTAGATGAGCCCATAATAACCAATGCAGAAGGGGATGGAGAAGACACTGTCATTTTGATGTAAAGGATTGGTTCCTATTGCTATGCTGTAAATAAAATTTTAAAGATCTCTTCGCTTTCCTGTAGGATTTAAGAATAAGATGTGGTCTTGATGCTAGTGATCGTTCCTTGGAATTATTTGTTTTTCCCTAGACCATTTAATTTTTCCATTTAAATTGAAAAGAATACCTACATATGTATGTCATGTTTTTAGTATTACCCACCTAGTTTCATAAGAATTTTGTTGTAAAATTACATAAGTTTACGTAGATTAGGTTTCTTATTTTATTTCTTGTAATTTTATTCTTTGTAATTTATTCACCCCAAATAGGGGTCCCTCATTACAAAAGATTTTTAAGAGGCAGTGAGGATCAACACTTGGCCACAAAAACGATACAGCCATCATATTACCTGACTTGATTCAAACCGAGATTTTTTTTCCTTTTAATTTCAGAACATCAAAAAGTTGGACCTAATCAAAACTCAACTTGGTCAGCAACAAGATTTTATTGTGCAGAACAGTCACCTGCTTGAGGGATTGAAGGAACAAGTTCAAGCAATGCAAAGATAATTGACCAAGTGACTCACTAGTATGTCTTACCAACTGTATAGAAACACGACTCTCGGCAATACTCTACAGGAAAGTCTTGATGAACTCATTCAGTATGGAACCATCACTCCTACACTGGCTATGAAAGTTCTGCTACAGTTTGATAAATCTATCAATGGTGCCCTCCCTAGTAAAGTGAAGTCCAGATTGACATTCAAGTCGGGTAAATTGAATACGTATCGTTTTTGTGACAACGTGTGGACATTTGTGTTAACAGACGTCGAGTTCCGTGAAGTAGCGGAGATAGCGAGGGTGAATAAACTCAAGATTGTGGCCTGTGATGGTAAGAGTTCTGACGATAGAAAATAGTGCTGCTGCTAGTGTAGACATTCATATTTCTTATATCATTTGTAGCTTTTTATTTATTGTAACCAAAATGTCGGATACAAACCAAGAAATCCCAAAAAGTGACGAGGTTAACAAAGAGCTTAGTAAGACCTTGGACGTGCTGGTGCAGAATGCGTATAAGAGCATTGTGAAATGTACCAAAACAGCTCAGAGCTTTCCCTCAACCCATGAGAACTCGTTGCTTATTGCTTCCCCTAATTACATCAGTGGGGTAGCTGGCACGAGTGACAAAGTAATGACACTAGTGGATTCTCTCCTCAAGACACAAAATATTTCCAAATCCATGTCTAAACTTTATCTGGAGGGACAGAAAGATATTCTCACTGAAGCGAATGATAAGTTACTGGAGAGTATAAACACAAGGATAGATGTGATGGCAGGAACCAAGACCCCAAGCGTACTCCCCTCCCAACCTAAAATAGTCAAGGAGAGTTGGAATAAAAACGCCAAAGCATCCAATGTGTGGCAAGAAGTTCATGATAACAAGAAGAAGTCAGCAAACTGGTTTATGTTGAACAAAGGAGCTGTCGAGATTGAACGACCTCAGCTGCAGTTCAAGGTCAAAGTAGATAATAGTTATGAGCAGCTGTTTGAACCCAAACTTAAAGAAAAACCAAATGCACTGAAACCCTTGGCCATTCTTCTGGAGAAATATGATGCTATAGAGAGTTTCTGTCATCCATATGAGTATGAACTGGACTTGTATGTTCCCAAGGAAGATTTTCTAAAATGTGAAGAGCCAAAACAAGCATTACCTCTGAGTGATACGCCACTGATGATGATAACAGAACCAGAGCAAGTGACACAACTAGTGTCGGAGCTGAAGCAACAACAGGAGATAGCCATAGATCTGGAATATCATAACTACCGCTCGTACCAGGGTTATACATGCCTCATGCAGATCTCTACCCGAGATAAAGATTATATTGTAGACACATTGAAACTAAGAGAGGACTTGGAAGTTCTCAATGAAGTACTCACAGATAAGAATATTGTGAAAGTATTCCATGGAGCAGATAGTGACATCAAGTGGTTACAGAAAGATTTCGGTCTGTATGTAGTTGGTATGTTTGATACACATCAAGCATGTAAGTTTCTACCAATGCCTCGTCAGTCACTAGCCTACCTCCTCAAACATTACTGCGATGTTGACAGTGATAAAACCTTTCAGTTATTTGACTGGAGACATCGACCATTACCAGAACCTGCCATCCAGTATGCACGTACAGATACACATTATCTCCTGTATGTGTATGATTGTATGAAGCTAGATCTAAGTGCTGCAGCCCATGGTAAACAGAACTTGGTATTGTCAACATTCACCAACAGTAGAAACATCTGCAAACTCAAGTATGAGAAGCCAGTGTTTAATGAAGAAGGATATATGAACATCTTCCGTAGTCATGCCCTTCT
>NW_007390793.1:0-1344 GCF_000475195.1 Diaphorina citri | reverse complement strand
TTTTAACAAACTTCTCATCAAAATCGTTGCCTGAGAGGGCTTCATTTCAGGAAAACCTGAGGAAAAAAATGCAGAAGCTTTTTTCAACAGAAAAATTCCTAGAAGACCACTTAAAAATGCATGAAATTCTGTCAAAGTCCAAAGTGCTTTTCAAGCGCTCGATAAAATGTTTTCTGGAATCGAGAATTGGATGCCATCTCACTTAGCCCTATACCAAGAATGGAAACATTAAACTATCATAAACTATGCAATGTTTGATTCCAAGAATCTTTTACCCTCCCTTTCGTCCCCTTTATTTTATTCCAGCCTATGGACAGGTTAAGGAATAGGAGCCAAAGTAGAGAGAACCCTTTGAAAACCATCAGCTGGATACTCGCCCCGGGCGGGAATCGAACCCGCGGCCTAGCGCTTACAAGGCAGACGCACTACCAAATAAGCTAACTAGGCTGGCGATCCAATGCTTGAAGAAGGGCTTACATCAAAAGCTTGAAGAAGCACTGATAAGATGGAATTGTTCTAGGATAGGATAAAGTCAGATTATTGACTTAAGCCAATGGCGTCGCGATATAGCATGTTGAATACACCACAGTGCCTAACGAATCACAAGTTAATGTTGCACGTGGTTGGTTGGTCTCCGGATGGGAAAAGATTTAGGAAATCGCGGGCTGTTGGCTTTTCTGGCATCACTCAGGCTGGATGAGGTTAATGTGAGGAGGCTGGGAGTTTGTGGCCCAATGAAGGGTTAAACCCCCGTGAATATAACTTCACTGCTGGACTAAAAAAAACATTGTACTTTGACAGATCAGTCTCTCTTTCCTTTCCAATTTTTCTAAAGGAATCAATTTTAATTAGTACATACCTAATTCAAATGATCATTTTTACTGTCCTCATAAAAAAGATCTGCTGTCTTGAGATTGTCAAAAGTTCCACTATTAGACTCCTACACCACTGACCCGGGTTCAGTCATTTCCTACATTCCTCATCAGTCTCTGACCTATGATGAGGCGACCTTTCTCACCTCTTGGTTTTAATTATAAAAGGCGCTCTATTAATTTATTGTAAACAATTAAACAACTAGACTTGAGACTGATACTCTTCGGAGAAGAAGTGAGAAGATCCACGTTAAAGTCACCACAAATAAGCCTGTGAGAGTAGTGAGGAAGAACGAGCTCAAGAGAATCCTCGAATTGACTCAAGTCCCCAGCACGTGGGGGATGATAAACAACTGCCAGCAGGATAGGACAGGTGTTAATGACAAGTTCCATGATGATATATTCCGGGGCTTCATTGTAAACAGGGGACGAAGACTCTAAAACTTTGAATGTAAAAGAATTGTTGAAGTAA
>NW_007390792.1:0-1344 GCF_000475195.1 Diaphorina citri | reverse complement strand
GGATTAGGCTGAGCCGATGTTCGGTGGACCCGTAAGTTGTGGAGGATAAGAACGGGATAGCGGGGATAGTGTATGAAGGAAATACCACATTGGATAGGATGGGTTTTGAAGATGCATCCAATCCAATCTCTTAAGAGTTCAGTTTAATAGGTACTCCTAGTTATTGAAACCCTATAGGTAAGTATAATTATATTTAGTTATTGGTGTTTTACTTAGATTTTCAATATATTTTTGTTGGTGTTTTTCCTTTTTTATTAATTAACTGATTGGTTCTTGGAAATATGCTGATTACTCTGATTAGTTTTAGACTTTCAGGTTTCAGGAGCTCTTTCTTTTAAGCAAAGTCTACAGTTCACTGAACCACTAGTAGGCACATTATGTAAAATCTTTGAGAGACCATAGGAAGGGAAATCCAATACTAGTAACCATAGATTTCAAGCCATGTATGAATCAGAATCAGTATTGGTTCGGGGGTTTCTTGTTATTGTATAGGAACGAAACAACAATGTATTATTTTTTTTTTAATCAAGATCATTAAACGCGTCTTCACATGACTAAACTGACTAGAGATAGAGAAACAATGGAAATATGCTGATTACTCTGATTAGTTTGACTTTCAGGAGCTCTTTCTTATAGGCAAAGTCTACAGTTCACTGAACCACTAGTAGGTACATTATGTAAAATCTTTGAGAGACCATAGGAAGGGAAATCCAATACTAGTAACCATAGATTTCAAATTTCAAGCCATGTATGAATCAGAATCAGTATTGGTTCGGGGGTTTCTTGTTATTGTACAGGAACGAAACAACAATTTATTATTATTATTATGATTATTATTATTTATTATTTTTTTTTAATCAAGATCATTAAACGCGTCTTCACATGACTAAACTGACTAGATATAGAGAAACAGAAACCCATTATTCATGTGTTTATGTTTATGATGTTGGTTTGGGATTTCTGCTTTGCGTCTATTCTCGGTAATGCCGTTTTCACGGGGATTTTTTCAATTGTTTGAAAGTGTATTTTAATGACTGATACTAAAATAAACATAAAGACTGGAAGAGTAGAGAGAAACAGAAACCCATTATTCATGTGTTTATGTTTATGATGTTGGTTTGGGATTTCTGCTTTGCGTCTATTCTCGGTAATGCCGTTTTCACGGGGATTTTTTCAATTGTTTGAAAGTGTATTTTAATGACTGATACTAAAATAAACATAAAATGGAAGACTGTAAGAGTAATAACTTTGAAAATTCGCTGAGGAATTTCCTCTGATTCATACTTTGTCATTCGACGTTCTGATCTAATGAATCATTTGGTTCAAGTGTTAAGGTTTAAACTG
>NW_007390791.1:0-1344 GCF_000475195.1 Diaphorina citri | reverse complement strand
AAAAAAAAAAAAAAAAAAAAAAAAAAAATGAATATAGGTAATGTCAGATAATTTGTTATTTATTAAGCAGTTCTGCCAAGATAATTATTTTGTATCTACAGTACATAAGTCAGGTAATTGTATTGAGGAACAAACTGATCAAAAAGTTCAAAGAAAATAAATTATTTTGGATTGGTTCTGCTTAATAATAACCTTGTTGTGAAATTAAGAAAGGAAGTTTATTTAAACACAGGAATAATAAGGAAGAAAGTTTTTTTAAATATTGTAGGAGTCCAAGAGCTATAATGTGCTGGAAATCCACACCTCATATTAGAACCAATAATAAAAATACTAACGGATTGGTTCTGCTTAATAATAACCTTGTTGTGAAATTAAGAAAGGAAGTTTATTTAAACACAGGAATAATAAGGAAGAAAGTTTTTTAAATACTGTAGGAGTCCAAGAGCTATAATGTGTTGGAAATCCACACCTCATATTAGAACCAATAATAAAAATACTAATTAGATTTCATTGTCATCAGTTCACCATAATGTGAAAATAGCTTTGTCCAACACAGGGAAAACTCATTGAAGATAATTTTAGACAGGGAACAAAAGGTAAAAATACCCAGAAATGTTATCTCTAAATATTTGACAATGCACTTACTACAGTGAAAATCATAATACCTAATCATGAGCTGAAGATACAGAAGTACCTATTTTAGTATTTAGCACAATGTTATTGTGTGGGTAGCCCAGGTAGGCTACCTATGTGACTAGACGATGGCAGTTTTTTTTTGCTTGCCATCAATAAAATAACCAAATAGTATAAAATAAGGAAAGTAAAAAAGGGCTTGACTAACTCTTCAGTCCTTGAAGTGATAATTATGTAGGTAGGTACTAAGTAGTCTTTAGGAAGTTATCAAAATCTTTTCATTTGCAATTCAGTTCGTAAAGGAAACATCTTCTATTTGGTTGAATTCTTTGACGAATTATAATAAATATGTAGCTATTATTCTCTATTTATTTGGGTACCTAAGTATTTACTTGATGATATAGTAGAATGGCAAAATGTTGTTGGTAGCTCTTTCATTTTACATATGTTCCTAAACTTAAAAAGCCACTTTTTAAGAGATGAAAATCTGGCAAGATTTTGAAGGAGATTCTCCTGTTATAATTTTAATTACATACCTACTTACTTTTAAACTATTGTGCAATTTAAATCTCCTTTAAACATTACCTATGAAGTCAAGACATTAAACTCTCCTTCTATGGAATATCTCCTTCGAGGATAGAAGAGGGACCTTCCAACCCATGTAGTACAATGGGATGGTCTCATTTCTAGGAATCACCTCCTAGAATCCTG
>NW_007390790.1:0-1344 GCF_000475195.1 Diaphorina citri | reverse complement strand
AAGTCGCAACCGCAACATAATACCTACCATCTTACCAACGCTAACTGACCTAGAAATTTCCTTCTTCCTCCTAAGAGGTTCAGATTTCCACGAGGTAAACTATGTTTGGACTTACACCAAGAAATGGTTAAGTGAAATTCAGATACCGTGGTTAGTTCCAAGATATAATGCTCTACTGAATCAGTATTATTGAATTGGTTTTCAATTGCTTTCACAATCAACATAGTCAATCGGCCGTCGATCGACGAGATAAAACCATATGGTCGAGGCAGTTTGGACGTGTCAGTCAACATTGATCAACGGCCGGTCGACAATGTGTGGACATACCTACCTAGCTTTATGCATAGATAATTAGATACAAAGAATGGCCAGCCTAGCTTAGAGCCTTTGGAGGGTATTAGGCGTGCTTTTAAGCGCTAGGTCGCGGGTTCAATTCCCGCTCCCCTAAATATCAGATAAGGTTTGTTCTCGGAACGGCTGTCTACCTTTCCTGTACTTCTTATCTTTTCGATTTTGAGACGATAAGCCCTCTGTTTTTTCAGTTCTCTGTATCAAAACTCTTTAAAAATCTGCGGATTGCAAATCATAGACACAAAGTCACGTCAGAAAGACAGAATCTATCAGTAAATAATAGATACGTTTTATAAGATGGGTATGACTGAGCACACCAGGCACACATTGGATTAAAAGTTCAGCTATAAACACTTAAAAGATTTCATAAACTCTCATACTGTACATAATGTATTATGTACCTACTCGAGGTACATACCTACTAATGTACTACATAGGAATTGTAGGTAGGTACATAGGTAATTATGTATTCTGAATGTTGTACCTTTAGTTGTACCTACCTAGTGAACCACTTGACAGCAAAAATCTTCTTGAAATTCTCTCCATTCAACACGCCTTGGTAATCTAAATTCTTACGCGAGAAGTCCCATCAAAGTCTTCCTGAATATGATGAACATGCTGGGAATCTGTCAAAACATCAAACAAGGGAATATATTATATTCAAATCAAAGCTCATTCAATAATATGACATTAAGTAGTGTTAACTTACGAGTTGACACTCTCTTACGCGAGAAGTCCCATCAAAGTCTTCCTGAATATGATGAACATGCTGGGAATCTGTCAAAACATCAAACAAGGGAATATATTATGTTCAAATCAAAGCTCATTCAATAATATGACATTAAGTAGTGTTAACTTACGAGTTGACACTTGGGACATGAAGTCGTGGGATGAATGGTGATAGATTTGAACTTGAAGATTCTGAGATGGTTCTTGGATCTGGAGACCTCAGGATTCTCAGGAGTGTCACGTATTGTTGTGTGTGCTAATAAG
>NW_007390789.1:0-1344 GCF_000475195.1 Diaphorina citri | reverse complement strand
CTGAATGAAAGACACTCAACACTCGAGTCTGACAAAATCAAATGCGATTTCAAAACTGTTATAATCTTATAATCCAACATTTCAACAGTTAAACCTATGGGACTGCTATCAAATCTTTGAATCAGGAAAAGAAATGCGCTGTGAATACGAAAGAAGTTTAGGTAGACAAAATATGTAGTTAAGTATACATAACTTTCGGAGATGCTGACGAAATCAAAGGACTACTTATAGGTACCTACTGGTACTGAAGTCAAATCAGGAGGTTCTAAATGTGTTTGCTATCTGCCTTTTTCGCTGAAAATGAGGCCATCCACATCCAGGTGTCTCAATGGGGTTTTATTAGTGTTTCATCGACTATTCTATTTTCATTTCCATCGCTCTGAGAACTTCTGAGCTGACTGTACTAGTGTACACCTTAACCTGAATCGCCTTGAATGTCCGAGTAGTGCTTTTAACAATTATTTCACAATTAAAAAACAGCTAATTACCAGCACCCTAGCTAGATTTATGACTATTTACTAATTTCAGACATTTATAGTGTTTAGTCCACCTTACAGACCAAGCAAGATTTATGAGGTCCCTTCATATTACCGGACATAATTATCTCGCTCGAAATTCCCTTACATGGAAAACTCAAGTTTCAAACACACTATTTTTTTTCTACTAAGTATTCTAGTGTCTAAATAGTCACTAAGTGACTTTTATACCGCTATCCCGCTTGGAGCTTAGATCGTTAGGGAGTTATACGACCACCTCTGTCGGGTGAAATAAACACTAAACGGGGACATTTGAATGACAAATAAGGACATGGGGGGGTCTTGAATTATATAGTTATACGTTTTGCAACAGATCTGCTTTAATTACACATTCATAGTGGACTTAATTAGAGTTAAATATTACGGATAAACAATTAAGAGTAATTAGACGTAGCGAAGGTGGTAGCTAGGTATTACCTGTAGGTACTTAGGGACTGGGGAAGGTACAAATTATGTCTTGCCAATAAACAGCACAGCGGGAAGGAATTAGACCTTATTGGGATATTGGTTATTAGCTGATTACAGTCACTACACATTACAAGGATTAGACTTCCTGAGAGTTTATTAGAAGTTTCAATCTAGGTACAGCCAGCCCTAGTTAGCTCGGAGTATAGAGCGTCTGCCACTTTTATGACTTGACTTGGACTCGAACCACCAAATTCCAGATCTGAAGTCCACCTTGCTAACCACGACACCACTGAGGTTGGTTTACAAGTTGATTGTGTCCTTAACTCTAAACTACACCTATAATATAAAGCTTTCATAATTCATATTGTTCATATACCAACCTATTTACCAATCATCCTAG
>NW_007390788.1:0-1345 GCF_000475195.1 Diaphorina citri | reverse complement strand
GTGGCAGGTCATGTCAGTTGTCATGTTAGAATGATGTACAACGTGATGAAAACATGACTGTCCTGTCCCCGTGGAAATAGGTTTCCTCTTCTGAAACTGACAGGATGTCAGCACGTAGGAGGTCTTGGTTCGTTTTCCGAGAACAGTAAAAAAATAAATGAAACCCAAAAAATACCACTTCGTGGCATAAAAAAAGACCCCGCCAAGTCGTTCCTCCCAAAATAAATCAAGTGCCCACAAAAAATAAACAAAACTCCATCCCACCCCAAAAATGTTTAGAAATCTATTTTGTACCCCGCCTTTTATTCACTTCATAATTTGTGTGCTCCTCCTTCACGTAGTACCTACCTTCTTTCCCCTCATTCAATGGTGTTTACCAACAGGCCCCATGTATGAAAACATCTCCTTCAATGAAAGAAATAAAAAAATCACTCACAGGCCGTTCTTTCAGATAACCATCAACATGCCTAGCGTCCCGCGGCAGCCAACGTGGTCGTGTTATCACACCAAAAGAGGGGAAATTGGAAAAGGAAAATACGACTTGAGACTGCGGTTTAAATCCCGGACAGTAAACAAACCTTTCCAACAAAAATGTCACCAAAAAATGGATAGAATAAAATACAGCAACCTCCGTGGCCGAGTGGGGATTGTAACACTGTGATACCCACAAAGTTGTGAAAAGATTCATGATTTGAGATAGAATAAAATCAAACACATATTTACCTGGACGTTCGGTTAGGGCTGTATCTCCTGTAGGGGTAATGTCTGCTCTCTCGCGTTCTCTCATACCGCTCGCTATGATGTCTCGAGGACCTCTCGTATCGGGATCGGGATACAGGCGAGCGAGAATGGGATATCGGGGATCGAGAACGGGGTATCGGGGATCGAGAATGGGATATCGGAGAGCGGGCTCTAGGGGGGGAATCGTATCTATAATGAACAGGGGAATCCCTTCTACGGGATACCGGAGAATCCCTTCTACGTGTTTCAGGAGATTCCCGTCTCCTGTAGGGGTAATGTCTGCTCTCTCGCGTTCTCTCATACCGCTCGCTATGATGTCTCGAGGACCTCTCGTATCGGGATCGGGATAGAGGCGAGCGAGAATGGGATATCGGGGATCGAGAACGGGGTATCGGAGAGCGGGCTCTAGGGGGGGAATCGTATCTATAATGTACAGGGGAATTCCTTCTGCGGGATACCGGAGAATCTCTTCTACGTGTTTCAGGAGATTCCCGTCTCCGTGTATTGATAAGTGGAGAGCTAGGCCTGTAGTACATGAACTTCTTCTCGCCAGTAGCAGCCGAGGTAGAAGGTAGGGGAAGCTCAGTGAATACGAAGAAGAAAA
>NW_007390787.1:0-1345 GCF_000475195.1 Diaphorina citri | reverse complement strand
CTTCCCCATATTTAGGCAATGTGACTGGTCTGTGTACTTACCTACAGAGCTACATATCTTTATTAAAATAATACAGATGAGATCACATAGGCAAGCAGATATTGAACTCCTTTATTATGTACATAACAAGTACATAAAAAAAGCTCCTGGTTCACAGCCAGGGGTGTTGCACCTCTATGTACTTTGGTCTTCCCCATATTTAGGCAATGTGACTGGTCTGTGTACTTACCTACAGAGCTACATATCTTTATTAAAATAATACAGATCAGATCACATAGGCAAGCAGATATTGAACTCCTTTATTATGTACATAACAAGTACATAAATAAAAGCTCCTGGTTCACAGCCAGGGGTGTTGCACCTCTATTTGTACTATAGAAAATTAACATTTTTAGTCCAATACTTTTTAAAGGACATCAATTGTTGCTACTTTCAGAACTATCTGACTGAGTTATGGATTTGAAAACATTCAATACAATAAAGTCAACATAGATGTAAGTCCTTTGTGATTTTTCACAAATGGTGCAAATTTTGGCTCTATCTAACTGACACTTAAGAAGATACAGGTCTGATATTTTCCTGTATTAATAACTTTCATTTGATTTATGAGCCCCTCTAGCCCAGCAGTAAGCTACTGCTTTAAACTGTACCCTCCAGATTTTTTTCTTTTTCCTTACAAAATGAGAAGTCTACCAAGGCAGATACAGAAATTTGCCAACCACTACTTAAGCTACTTTTTTTTCGCTTTAAACTGTACCCTCCAGATTTTTTTCTTTTTCCTTACAAAATGAGAAGTCTACCAAGGCAGATACAGAAATTTGCCAACCACTACATACTTATACATAAGCTACTTTTTTTTCAATTTTACAAAATCAGAAGTCATGGTCTTTACTATCGTGAACTGAAAATTTTGTGCAATTTTTGAAAAACTATAGATAGTTTAGCATGTGAATGGTTTATCCCAGCCCAAGTAGGTAGGTAACTATTTTTCACAACCCTTCAGATAGGGTAGTAAAATATACCTATGTACCTGTCTGACTATCAGTTGAGGAGTTATACTTTATCATTTTTTGATGTGTGGGAAAAGGTTTCCAAAAATCCAAACAGAAACCTACTTCATTTGAAGTTTGGACGATTATAAGGAAGGATTATTAGTATTTGAACACTACTGTACTTATTTTTTGTTCACAAGTAGGTGGTACAAAAGACAAACAAATTTTATTTTACTAGTAGGTAGGTAGAGTAGCTTACCTTTGGTCTAAAAAATTTTTAGAAGGAACCCTTTGATGATTTTAAGTTACACAGTAAACTGGGAATTAAAAGGTATTAAAAAGCTCTAAACTAA
>NW_007390786.1:0-1345 GCF_000475195.1 Diaphorina citri | reverse complement strand
TTGAACTTGCAGAAGTTCTGGTCCAGGCAGATATTTAACATCTTAGTGAGTTCATCTTTTAACTGCTGAGGGAGATGATTCAATCTATTTACTATGATGTCTTTGACTTCATGGACCGGAACGGAAGGGAACAGATTCTTAACATCTAAACTTATTAATTTAGCATTAGCAGGAATTTTAAGGTACCTTGTTTTCTCAACAAATTCCACGCTGTTCTTGATCGATCTTTTAGGTTTAAATCTAATGTGCTCAGGAAGGATAGCCACCAAGAATTTTAAGGTACCTTGTTTTCTCAACAAATTCCACGCTATTCTTGATCGATCTTTTAGGTTTAAATCTAATGTGCTCAGGAAGGATCGCCACCAGTTTTTTACAAATCTCTACATTGGGTGCGTTCGTACACGACACCACTGGTCTCAGAGGTTCACCCACTTTATGAAGTTTTGGGAGTCCATAAAGTTTCGGAACCTGTGGGTTTATAACTTTATTAACTAGACCAAGAACAGAGGGACATTCAGAGATGCATCTTTTAACTTGAGCAATATATTTGTTCAAAATATTTTTCTCATTGGTCTTGATCAAATTATTCTGAACGATATATTGGCTCATTTTCAGATTATACTCTGATCTGTTGAGAATAGTGACCGTATTTCCCTTATCCGCTTTGCATAATACTAAATCATTATCCTCCAATTTTTTCTTTATAGATTTTAGGGTAGCAATCTCCTTTTTATTACATTGTTTTTTCTTTAGGCCCTTCAATATTTCTTTGCATTTAGTCTTTTGTGCTCGGAAGCTTACCTGCTTAGTGCTAAGAGTTCCCTATCTTGTTTCTTTTTTTTTTTTTTTTTTTTTTTTTTTTTTTTTTTTTTTCTTTTCGCCTCGACTTTTACTTAATGGACGAGCATCATTGTTAGGATAACTTAACTAATTTTAATTTTATTTTCAAGTTTATTGACTCTCCCTTTTCCAATTCCTATTAAGGCATTTGCATACATCCAATGTCATCTATTTTAGTACGTCTGAAGAGTTGGTTGAGGAAGTTCTCGTTTCCTATGTTATATTTTATTAATGTTACGTTCAAGTACTATACGTATATAAGTTTAATCTGATATTTTAATCATCAATTTCTTAGCTGTATGTATAATGTCCGAAAGGTCTCTAAGGGGTAAGGAATAGAGAAAGTAGCGGTATATCAGTGAGAGGGTTGTGTTGTGTTTTTATGAAACAATGTCACACTTGATGTATTGTATTATCCATCTATTAATTACCCTTAAGATCCTTTAGATTTTATGATGGGTTTGTTCATTCCTCCCAATTTTTTTTTTTTTTTTTTTCTCTCTCT
>NW_007390785.1:0-1345 GCF_000475195.1 Diaphorina citri | reverse complement strand
CATTTCTCTACGACAAACCGTTCTTGAGATATTTTGTTCACAACTTTCTACTTTCAGGGAACTGTAACTGCTAAGGTCGTATCATTCCGAAATCGAGAGAGAAGGAAGACAGGATAGGAGAAAGTCAGTCATTCCGAGAACGAGCATTATCCCATCAGGATAAAATCCGCTCCAGGGGGGAATCGGACCCGCGGCCTAGCGCTTACAAGACAGACTCGCTACCAACCAAGTTAACTATGCTGGATTATTATTATTAGTAGAAAAATAAGAGTAAGAAATAATGATTTTATCAAGTTTCCATTCACAATAACTATACCAATACCCACATAAAGCAAGGGTCAAAACGAACAATGGAAAAAATGAGGGTTAAGCAACAATTACTTTGGTTAATATCTGGATGGGTGATTATCCGATTTTTACCAAATTGTTACAGTCGCGTACTTGGACCATACCGGGATAGCATACCAAATTTAATCGCTTTACGACAAACGGTTCTTGAGATATTTTGTTCACAACCTTTTCAACATTGTCCACGAAATGAGGGTTAAGCAACAATTACTTTGGTTAATATCAGGATGGGTGACTATCCGACTTTTACCAAATTGTTACAGTCGCGTCCTTGGAACATACCGGGATAGCATACCAAATTTCATCGCTCTAGGACAAACCGTTCTTGAGATATTCTGTTCACAACTTTCTACTTTTTCCCATTTAAACCTGTAGTACGTAACGTACAGACCATGGGCTAAAAACCACTTTTTTGGAATCAGGGGACCCAAAAACGGATATTTCCTCCCATTTCCCGATTTTGAAAATTTGGACCGATTGCAATACTTTCTCATTACCTTGTATAGGTTCCCTATACGTAAGGGTAATAGAAAGTAAAAAGAGCTTTGTCAAGAGAAAAATATCAAACACAAAATCAAAGGCTATATCTAAATCAGTAAATTTGGAACTAAAAGCAGTTGTTTCCGCTGTGTAGATAAAATTTCATGCCTCCCGATTACCAACCTAATACCACACTTTATCGATTATGCTAGTGAGAGGGCACAGGGTTTAACATGTACATAGTTCAGAAAACTGTAGGCAGTGTATTCACTGGTAGATAAGAGAACAGAAGACCCTGTCAAGCATCTTTTTTCTGCCCCCAATAAAATACCTCTACCCAAAACTTGCCCGATGGGGACTGTTTTCTGCCCCGAATTGTAATATTTAAATAAATAACCCTCCAACAACTTACCTATCGGAAGATGAGGCCCAAGCTTTAGAGGCATCAAATGCTTTGGACGCATCGAATTCTTTCTTCTTCTTTTTCCTCTTCCTCTTTTCTTTCTTCTCCTCCTCA
>NW_007390784.1:0-1345 GCF_000475195.1 Diaphorina citri | reverse complement strand
TTCATATTTTTTTGATGTTATTATTTATAATTACAATTGTTAATACCTACCATTTCAACTATTTCTTTTGTTTTTTCGAAGAAAAAATATTTTTTGCTAGGTAGGTACACATTATAATAATAATTTCTTTCAAAGCCCATTGTTTTATTGTAGTGGAGTTTTTATGAAAATGTACGCTTTTGGTGTACGAGTATTATAATAGGGTATTATACCTACTTGGGTTACAAGTGTTACCATAACACGTGATCTCCGCATATTTGTGGTAAAGAGGCACTTATTACACTTTACTGACATTGGAGTACCTACCTATACTTCCAAGGACAATAAGTTTTGCCATGTATGTAAACATGAAAAATAAAATCAAGGGTGTGTTATAAATTCTAGCTTTATACCCACTAGGTATGTCTACTGTAATCTGCCACTGTGATCAGTTTCAGCATTTTCTCATTTGTGGAGCAAACGCAAAGTTAAACTTTTCTGGAGTCATGGGAGAAAGGATTGATCCAAGCAGCTGGGTAGTCTCAAGAAAGTAGGTAATGAGAATAGTAAATTTCTTCGATTTTTCTTCAAATTAGATCGGCGGTACAAACTTTTCTGGAGTCATGGGAGAAAGGATTGATCCAAGCAGCTGGGTAGTCTCAAGAAAGTAGGTAATGAGAGTAGTAAATTTCTTCGGGTTTTCTTCAAATTAGATCGGCGGTACATCCTATCACTCCTTTCCAATCTATTAATTTATTACATAAGAATTCATAGGTGTTATTTTATTATAACCTCATCTAGTGTCGTAATTTGAAACTTTTACTCCTCAGTTCACACTTGCCTATTGTTGCCACGTTTCGTTTCGTACAAATTTGTTCTGTCTCTCTATTACTTCGCTTATTGCTTCATTTCTTACCATTATTCCGATTCCTATTGAGTTGCCGCCTTCTCTAATATTAATCAAAAACATCAAAGGGAATTAAATATCCTCGTATCTATGAATATAAGTGCCTAACCACCATTATTCCGATTCCTATTGAGTTGCCGCCTTCTCTAATATTAATCAAAAACATCAAAGGGAATTAAATATCCTCGTATCTACGAATATAAGTGCCTAACTATTCTTTCTGGTATGGGTCTAACTCGCTTTGGTTTATCAATAGTGTGTCAATGCGTGATGTTTTTGAAACAAGTTCGAAAATAACAAATGAGCAAGTGAATAGTTAATCCCATGTGATTTTTCACGCGGAATCGAATGGTGCTACTTTTAGAACTCTCTGACTTACAATTGAGAAGTTGCGGGTTCGATACTCCCCTGTGTCAACAAATTTCTCTTTTATTTGTGAACCGTTACCAAATAAGCAAG
>NW_007390783.1:5183-10961 GCF_000475195.1 Diaphorina citri | reverse complement strand
CACGAGGTCTGTCCTCACCTTATAAAGCTCTCTCCAGCTAACAGGACATCTGGACAGCATAAGCAGAAAAGATCTATCCAAAAGAGGAGTTGTCTTATGGATGGTTCTTTTCTGCTTATTGCTGTCCAACTAGGCTGCCTTCCTGAGAATACTATATTGGAGCAAGACAAGTGCTATACCTTGCCATCGCCCAAATTAAAGCACAACCAACTTTTGGTTTCAAACGAACACATTTATAATCTCTCTCTCTCTCTCTCATGTATCGTTGCATCTCCTTCATTTATGTAGGTATCATAAAGGCGTTTTTTTTTTTTTTTTTTTTTTTTTCAGCCTCTCAATCAGCCCTGGGGTGATTGATTTTAGGCTGACATTTGGTTTTGGCCACAAATTTTACGAGTGAATGCCCTTTAAACTTAACCTTTGCTTTTGCTTCTTTAGCAAGGGGACTTTAGGCTGGCATCCTCCCTGATTAAAGTCCCCCAGCCAGACTAAACTGGTATACTCCGTGATTAACGTCCCCCCAGCAAGACAGAAACAAACAAATTAATTTGTGACCAAGAAAAACGGTTGAAAGAAGAAAACCCTGTGCAGTTTCCAAAGACCTTATCGAGCTTCAAAATCTGTGGACCCGAAATTAATTTTGGAACGAAAGGTAGGTCCAGTTTAAACGGGCTGTTAGGAACCTAGTCAGCGTCTTATTTGCGAGTTTTTCTAGTAAAATAATTATACTTACAGATAGATAGCAAATCCAATGACTAGAACGAGCATAAATCTGAAGGGCGAAGAGTAGAAACATACAATAGTGAGGAATATAAGTGCTCGGGATGATAAGTAGAACCAGTCCAACCAATCACGAGGTCTGTCCTCACCTTGGTTTTCTGAAATGGAACCAAATGTGAATACAATAGACATGGCACCAATAACAATAGACATGGCACCAATAGATTTTCATGACTTTTTCGAGACTCAAACCCTTCGGATCAAATCCAGTGTTCGTTCTACCTCTGATCTATATCATTTTTATTATTATTTTGAATATAAAATGGGTAAACTAATTACAGGAACGCTATCATTTTTCAAGTTTTCTTCTGTCCCCTTTGCTCTTATTGACTGAAATTTCTTATTTGAATCTTAACTGGCCAAAACATGTGAAAATCATGAGTTTTTTTTATGCTAGGGATACCAAATTACCAAATAGTGACACGTGACGTAACGTGATAGTGTGAGTGTATTACCTACAATATTATGGGAAAACTTTGAACTACATCTTTCTGACTCCCCATGAGTTCACGTGAGGTGATGGTCGTGTGTTTCTTCCTTAAGACTCGTCTTATTTGTTTGTTTTGTCAAACAATCTTCGTCATTTTAAATTAATTAATTCTAGATACTTATACTTAGTGTTCAACTCACCAGCATGATTATCATTGGGGTCAGGTACATGGACCTGTGCAGGTCGAGGGGGCGTGGCCTGCATAAAGCTAGGCGGTACCTGAGGCATAGCTCCGCCCATCATCATCTGCATATATTGCTGCATGTATTGCACGTACGCTTGCTGCATCTGCTGTGAAAAGAACAACGAAAAAGGAATTGAGCATAAAAATAAAATAGTCAGCTCCCATGGTGTAGTGGTCACTGCACTCGTCTTGCACGCGGGAGACCCGGGTTCGATTCCTGACGGGGTCAAGAAATTTGTATCATGCAAATGATTGATTCCGTGACTGGCTGTTGCGGGGCCCACTCAGCCTCGTGAGGAAAATGAGTAGCTATGACATGTAAATGCTCAAATAGCGACCGGTGCCAGCATGGTAGGTAAACATTGGATGTTAGGATTATTGAGATTTTGGGAAAAATCCTACAATGCTGCAGTGAGCACCAAAGTTGTGACATAATAACACAAAGAAATTGCATTTACATTTTACATAAAAAATAAAATACCTATAGAATTGAATTTTTATGATGTTAAGCATAAATACTTGTCACAAATGTCGTTCCCCGTCCAATATACTACGCTAAATTTTGTGACTTGACTCGGACTCGAACTACCAACCTCCAGATTCAACGTCCACCGTGCTAAGCACTGCACCATTGAGAATGGTAAAATATATGTAGAATGGAATGGGATTGAAAAGTCTCTTGGCTCTAGCAGTCGAAACAAGGTCTCATGTATTTGCTACAGAATAATTTTAAAATTTAATAAACTTGCTTAAACATGGAAAGTTTCAAAGGATTTTTTTTTTTTTTTTTTTTTTTTCCGGGGGCGGAGGGTTGAAATTGATAGAAGTAACTGTAAAAAACAGAGGTCTTATCGTTCCGAATTTGAAGAGAGAAGGAAGACAGGATAGAACAAAGACAGTCGTTCTGAGAACGAACTTTATTTGTTTAGGATAAACCTCGCCCGACGCGCGACGGGAATCGAACCCTTGACTTAGTGGCTTGCAAGGCAGATTATGTGCTACGGCTAATGTCAGGTTATTTTGCATGGGATATCCCGTATTCATCGTTCCGTATGTATTCACTCACCTGTTACCATATGTTCCTGGGTATACGGGATCTGACCGGGTACCATTCTGATCCAGCAGGTGTTGGGTTATATTTGCATGGGATGTCCCGTATTCATCGTTCCGTATGTATTCACTCACCTGTACCATATGTCCTGGGTATACGGGATCTGACCGGACCATCTGATCCAGCAGGTGTTGGGTTATATTGCATGGGATGTCCGTATTCATCGTTCCGTATGCATTCATGTAGGCCGGGGTTGAAGAAGGGGAAGAAGCGAGGATCAGGAGGGGATGGTAGGGTGGGAGGGAGGGAGAGGGGATGGTCGAGGTGTGGGGGAGGTGGAGGAGGAAGAGGCGGGGTTCCGTTTCCTCAGGCCTTCGGCTGAAAGAAACATGAAAGGGAGATTTGAATTAGAAAAAAATCTCATGATTTTTGGTAAGTAAAGATTTTTTTCTTTTTCAAAAAGGTTTCACCTGCCTTAGTACCCCCTTTTTATATATACCTATTGTATTGAAATGGGGGCTTTAAAAAGAAATAATAAAGAGAAAAAAAGTGTAGGACTATTGCACCCTATAGGTAGGTACCCATTTCACATTACTTCTTCAATGAACATTCTTGTCCAATCCATGTGACTAGATATGGAAAAGCTTGATCAGAACACTTTTCAGTAACTTAAAATTTGGTCAAACACCTTAGGGTAGGTATTTGCTATTTTTAAGGTCCAGTGGATTGAAGCGATTTCTAGTCTTGGTGACTAAATCTTATTAGGGTACCACGATACCATTCTCCTTCTTGTTTCATACCTTGTCCATCCCTTCCTTACCCAATTCTCTCTTGTCCATTTCTTGTCCTCCATACCTCTCCTATGGCTTGATTTTCAACACAGTGGGCTCTTCTACCCAGATTTTTTTTACTTTTTTTACTTGTTAATCTGATAAGAACATGTGTATTGTGTAGGTAGGTGCCTATGTGACGTACTAAGGTAAGCAAATAGATTTTCCTCACCTTTGACATAAGTCTGATCATTTTTTCAACTAAACAAATGCACAGTGTGATTGGATTGCCCCTCTTCATAGATTTTCAGTGTATCTTTCAGTTGGGTTTTATCTTCAAGTAATTTACGCCCAGTAGATAAGTTTCTGCTCTTTGACACTCTGGGAAGAAATAAGGATATATATATTATAAAAAAAATGATTATTTAGGATGTATGAATTTAAAACATTCGATTTACCTTAAATGCTAAGTTGCATTGAATTTGGGGAGGAGGGGTAATAAACACACTCTGGGGAAAAAAAAAACTTTAAAATAATTTTTATCTGAATTTAGTCTTTCTCTGTTAATTAGGTTAAAATGTAAAATACTTTTTGTTAACCCTAGGACCGTAGATTGTAGGTTCATAGAACTCAGGTTCCCTAAGTTGTAGTTTCATTAGAACTCAGGTTCCCTAGGTTGTATGGTTCTTAAGAACTCAGGTTCCCTAGGTTGTAGTTCCAATTAGAACTCAGTTCCCTAGCATTGGTGTTCATTAGACTCAGGTTCTAGGTTGCTAGGTTCATTTAGACTCAGGTTCCCTACGTTGAGGTTCATTAGAAATCAGGTTCCTAGGTTGTAGGTATTAGGAACTCAGGTTCCCTAGGTTGTAGGTTCTTGAACTCCAGGTCCCGTAGGTTTGGTAGGATTCATTAGACTCAGGTTCCCTAGGTTGTAGGTTCATAGAACTCAGCAAACTTTATTCTAACAGATAGGTAATGTTTATTTTTGCTTTTGGAACATTGCTCTCCAACCCTCCTCTCCTCCTCCTCTGTTGCACGTTCCAAAATAATGAAAAGTACAATAGGCATCTAAAGTGTAGCCTCTTGTTACCATAAAATGTACTGGTTTGTAATGTAGTCTGTTAAAGTCTGTATTAACTATCCAACACACTAGATTACTCGTGTCAACCATTTTACGTGTAATTGTCAACCCACAGACCAACATCTTACAACATTACTGTAGTTTCTACGACATTAACGAAAGTCAAAACGACAACTCACGACAAAACAAAAAAATCCAAAAAGGCCGTCTCTTATAAGTGAAAGTTGGATAACTTTATGTTTCCATATCGGGATATAGAAAATCAGTTTACACATCCGATTCATTGAACTTCGATCTTTACAACACTTCTTTTAGTACATAGTTGCTGTCATCCATTACTCTTTTTAAGTGGTTGAAACTCTCACTAGTACGCGCTGAAACTCGAGAATATAAGTTTACGCGTTCTAGGCACCTAACGTACATTAAATTATACAAGTGCTTTTTCGGTAGTAAATCTACACATGGCTGGATATCGACCTTTTTACTGTAATACACTGTCCGTCCATGGATGGATAAATCCATACCGATGCTAATTCGTTAGATTTTTAAGAACTTAAATTCGATAGTCTAAACACGAAATAGATTCCCCATGGACTCAAGTTGATATACACGGATTTTAGTGGTTTCATACCTTTTCATAAATCGTTAAGTATAAAAGCATACTAGTACGGTTTAGTTTTAAGACGAAGATAACCGGCTAATGTTGAACATTCTATGAAAGGTATGAAACCACTAAATCCGCGTGTCCTCGAAGTAATCAAAAAAAAAAAAAAAAAGTCACCAGATGTAAATGCTAAGGACCCTCACAGGTTTTTCCCGGATGGAAGTACACTCTTAGGACGGTGGTTTCGAAGTTTTATTATAACGTATGGTAAACAATAAAAAGGAACGTCTGTGGTGTATGAGGTAATCGAGTGTCTGCTAGTTTGTGTGGAGTCGTACTGTTTCTTTGTTCCTTTTTACACTGGTAGCACCAGTTAGGGGCCATAGTTTAAAGGGCTGGTTTGCTATAAGCAGGTGCTGACCTGTCCACTTGCTGGACTTTCTTCTCTAGTGGTGGTTGAGAACAGGATCAGTAGGCCATTCACTATCCTTTATAAAAACAATAGGCAAGGTTTAATTTAATTTTAACTAGTGTTCCCGTTCCTTTTGGATCTGGGAAATCTGTTTAAACTCATACGGACTTTCCGCACACTACACAATTTTAGGGTGGATTGGGGGGGACGACGTAACTCCCCGAGTTCTTCGAAACCCTTGATTTAATTTAAAAGTAACTACCAATAGAACCGATAACTCTCCGATTCTTCTTCTGAAATTTACTCTCCAAACACTATCTCCTTTGATATAGTACCACCAGAATAGAAGGTTTTTGTTTTCTCTCCTCTTGTCCAACCTCTTGTTACAAGGTTCTTCGGTTTTTAT
>NW_007390783.1:0-997 GCF_000475195.1 Diaphorina citri | reverse complement strand
TCTTATTTGCGAGTTTTTCTAGTAAAATAATTATACTTACAGATAGATAGCAAATCCAATGACTAGAACAAGCATAAATCTGAAGGGCGAAGAGTAGAAACATACAATAGTGAGGAATATAAGTGCTCGGGATGATAAGTAGAACCAGTCCAACCAATCACGAGGTCTGTCCTCACCTTGGTTTTCTGAAATGGAACCAAATATGAATAGAATAGACATGGCACCAATAAATTTTCATGACTTTTTCTAGACTCCAACCCTTCGGATCAAGTTCAGTGTTCGTTCTACCTCTGATCTACATAATTTTTATTATTATTTTGAATATAAAATGGGTAAAGTAATTACAGGAACGCTATCATTTTTCAAGTTTTCTTCTGCCCCCTTTGCTCTTATTGACTGAAATTTCTTATTTGAATCTTAACTGGCCAAAACATGTGAAAATCATGAGTTTTTTTTATGCTAGGGATACCAAATTACCAAATAGTGACACGTGACGTAACGTGATAGTGTGAGTGTATTACCTACAATATTATGGGAAAACTTTGAACTACATCTTTCTGACTCCCCATGAGTTCACGTGAGGTGATGGTCGTGTGTTTCTTCCTTAAGACTCGTCTTATTTGTTTGTTTTGTCAAACAATCTTCGTCATTTTAAATTAATTAATTCTAGATACTTATACTTAGTGTTCAACTCACCAGCATGATTATCATTGGGGTCAGGTACATGGACCTGTGCAGGTCGAGGGGGCGTGGCCTGCATAAAGCTAGGCGGTACCTGAGGCATAGCTCCGCCCATCATCATCTGCATATATTGCTGCATGTATTGCACGTACGCTTGCTGCATCTGCTGTGAAAAGAAGAACGAAAAAGGAATTAAGCATAAAAATATTGGTCATAAAATATTGAAATATTAAGCATATTGGTCCAGTGGTAACGCGCTTGCTTGTCATGCAGAAGGTCCCGGGTTCGAATCCCACCATCGACAAAAATTTGTACT
>NW_007390782.1:0-1345 GCF_000475195.1 Diaphorina citri | reverse complement strand
TGAAGGGGCCATCAAAGGCAAACACAAATCACAAAATTAGGAGATCTTATAATATGACGGAAATTTCTTGGCACATTTGGTATTGCCAAAAACTGGAGGAATTTTCGAAGCAATGTGTTCTTTGTTCTTACCGTTAAATTTGACTAAGACGAGGAGCAACTCATAGTCCATTATAACCAACATGGTAATCAAATCAAAGATGTGTAAAAAGGAAAAATGCTTGTGAACCTTGATTGGAAAGGAATTTGGATTGTCAGACATTCACAACATTACAACGAGTCTTGAGCCACCCTGGAAATATTTTATTCAATTACTGAAACCTGCTCTACGACACAGGAGCAGTGGATATCATTTAGTTTTATTATTCAGGTATGATGAAGACTTCTTCATAGTATTCCAGGGACCAATAACGCAAAGACAACCAAAAAGGAGACCATAAAAACTGTCACATAGGATCACCTCAGAGACAACTTTGCAGAAACATCGACCTACGCTACGTTTTACGTTTGAGCGTCTAGTACTTGTGTAGATGTGTAGACTACTGTAGTAGACCAGTAGTGTTTTCTCATATGTAGTTATAGGCACATACATACTAACTACCAACCTAATAGGTATTAATGTGGCATTTTGGCAAATACATATCTACAGAATTATCCAATTACTGAAACCTGCTCTACGACACAGGAGCAGTGGATATCATTTAGTTTTATTATTCAGGTATGATGAAGACTTCTTCATAGTATGCCAGGGACCAATAACGCAAAGACAACCAAAAAGGAGACCATAAAAACTGTCACATAGGATCACCTCAGACTCCTCAGAGACAACTTTGCAGAAACATCAACCTACGCTACGTTTTGCGTTTGAGCGTCTAGTTAGTTGGTTGCAGGATTGTAGGTTGACGTCCTCTTGACAGGCGCCCTATGACTCTAAGTTCACACTTGACGGATTTATCAAGGAAGAGACACACAATGTCAAAAACCTACAAGGATAATATCAGACAGGATGTACGGCCAGTCAATTAAATATTCATACAGAGGTGTGGCTACGACTAATTTTACGTTTGAGCGTCTAGTACTTGTGTAGATGTGTAGACTACTGTAGTAGACCAGTAGTGTTTTCTCATATGTAGTTATAGGCACAACACATACAAACTAACTACCAACCTAATAGGTATTAATGTGGCATGCAAATACATATCTACAGAATTATGTAGTTCCTTTTGTTCATTCAATTATTTTAGATCCTGGTCTTACCAGTTGGTTGTAGGATTGTAGGTTGACGTCCTCTTGACAGGCGCCCTATGACTCTAAGTTCACACTTGACGGATTTATCAAGGAAGAGA
>NW_007390781.1:0-1346 GCF_000475195.1 Diaphorina citri | reverse complement strand
AGCATGCTGTTGTTATTCGTATTTATGTGATACCACCCTGTAAGCCCAACATAAATGTCGCATTAGAGGAACTGCAGTATTAGAAACAGAGCGACTTAGCAGCTTTTCTGACTTTCATATAAATCTTAGTTTACCCTAATATTATACAAAGGTATAAGCCTTAAGTTTACTTAGAGCGTGTGTTTTATTATTACTTCCCCTATCTATAGGTACTTTCTTGCTTCACCTCAGTAACCAAATTTCATACCTACCTCAACTCTGATGATTCCTTGTCAGTCTACAGATTTGTTTCACCATAACTCATCAAAAAATGTGTCTCATATTGTGGCGAAACTTGGACCGCTTTAATTTTTCACCCAAAAATGGACTGAATAGAACACTGAGATCACTGCGAATCTATAGAATTCTAGATCATCAAAATCTTTATTTCCTTATTTATACTTTTATCACGATCATTTTGTGTCATACTAAAGTTATATTTTAGGATATTATTCTCACTCATAGGTACTGTCGATGGTGTTGGCTAAGCCTAAATAAAAGTCACCCACAAAAACAGTTAAGTCACCCACAAAAAACAAAAAAAAAAAAACAAAAACAGTAAAATGACCCTTGCAAAAAATGACTAGTATTCGATTACAAACACTATATTGGGTACTTCAAATCAGCAAATATAACAAGATTATAGCTCTCTCTCTCTCCCTCTATCTCTCTCTCTCTCTCCTGTCTCTCTCTCCCTCTCTCTATATCTATCTATCTATCTATCTTATTTCAACCTCTCTCATTTCAAACCAATAAAACAGTAATTTCTACCCCTATTATATTCTTGACACCTCTTCACAGCATTTTCTATTCTATATTCTATTCTATTCTATTCTATTCTATTCTATTCTATTCTATTCTATTCTATTCTATGATATTGTTAAGTACTTATAATCGGCTTTTTTATCCCATCCCTTGACAATATTGTAACTTGTCACCCGATCTGTTTAATGCACTTACAAAATATGATATCGGCTTTGAAAAATAAACTGATGTAAACCCCATTCGCACGAATGTCTCACTAATAGGTATGTATTCGAGTGAGGTATGTGTAATAATTGTGTACCTATCTACCTACATAATTATAAGCAAAAAAATAGCAAATTCTATTGAAAGAATTCTAAAAGCTTCTAAAGTTTCAATTCGACCTTTCTAAACTTATGTAGGTAGCTAGTCTTGTTTGCAAAAACAAAGGAGGTCTTTTCGTTACGAAATCAAAGAGAGGGGGACAGGATAGAAGAAAAACAGCCGTTCCGAGAACGAACCTTATTCGCAGTGATGGGAGGGAAAGAGAGAGAGAGAGAGAG
>NW_007390780.1:0-1346 GCF_000475195.1 Diaphorina citri | reverse complement strand
TCAAACATGCTGTACAAGGGGGAGAAACGTACTTGAAAAGAAATATAACTTCAAGAGCAGAACTCTAAGAGAAGGGAGGGAGGGAGAGAGGGAGAGAGAAAGAAAGTGAAGCAGGAAGAAAGGTGGAGAGGGAGGGAGAGAGAATACGAGGGAGAGGTAAGAAAGAAAGAATAGGGAGGGAGGGAGAGAGAGAGAGGAAGGGAAAGAGGACGAGAAAAGGAAGGAGGAATAGAGAGGGAGGGAGAGTGAGTTTGTGAGAAGGAAACGTTTGGACCAAGGAAAAGCGGAGATTTTTATTTTTATTATTTTTTTAAGCTGATCTTTTCCTCCTCTTTCAGTTGTAACTTGTAACATACTCCTACAGATTATGTCTATTCAAATGATATGTATGTTTAGGCTTGCCAAACGTCCCGAATTGGCCGGGACAGTCCCGAATTTCAGGGGGTGTAATCAAGGAAAGAAGGAAACATCTTCGTGCTCTACGACGCCGTCCAACAATTGACAACAAAATAGCATTTATGAAATCAAGAGCCATCGCCAGAAAAACTATCAAGTTGAAAAGACAACAGAGTTGGACGAACTTTGTTGGTTCCATCGATCAGTCCCTAAGTCCCGGTGAAATGTTTCACAAAATGGGTAAACTCCGTGGGAAGTACAGCCCAAGAATCATCACTGCCTTGAATGATAACAATAATCCTACTCAGCTAATTTTCGATACTCCTTCCATTGCGAACACATTAGCCGCCCACTTTTCAGCTGTTTCATCTGATGCTAATTACGAGCAGGACTTTTTAGTCCATAAAAATGAATGTGAAAGCACGCCAATCCAGATTGATTTCAGTTGTGTGGGCGAGTATAACAGTATTTTCACATATCAGGAAATGTTTTTAGTCCTCCAATCTTGTTCTTCTAAAGCTGCCGGTCCGGACGGCATATCATTTGTCCTTTTGAAAGAACTCCCCCATATTGCTCTCGAGAAATTACTTGATTTCTACAATTACCTTTGGGTAAAACGCAAGTTTCCTAGAAGCTGGGGTGAGGCTCTCATTCTGCCCCTGCTGAAACCCAATAAAGACAGATTAACCCCCTCTAATTACAGGCCGATATCGCTCCTCAACTGTTCGAGTAAAGTCCTTGAAAAAATGACCAACAAGAGATTGTTTTGGACACTTGAGAAAAAAGGTCTAATAAATCCATTTCAATGTGGTGGTAGGTTCAAGAGGTCTACCATCGACAATTTGGCCTACCTTGAAAAGGAGGTGGCTCTTGGTTTGGCCAAAAAAGAGTCCACTTTCGCCCTCCTACTCGATGGCCAAAAAGCTTTTGACATGACGTGGCGCTTCAAA
>NW_007390779.1:0-1346 GCF_000475195.1 Diaphorina citri | reverse complement strand
ACCTTGTCCATGTAGAAGTTATACACCAGTGTTGTCATGTGCACCATGTCCTGAATGGCAACACTGTTGGGCACTCGACTTGTGTTGAGTCGACTCGTAGGGAATGTCTCATGAGGCACAATGTGTAGCTGTTGAGGTCGAATCATGAGCTGGTTGAAGGCAGGAGTCAGCTCAAAACAGTTTCGGAACAGAGACACCCGGGCAAACACATAGAGTCCTAGCCTCGCACGGGACATGGCTACTATCAGTCTCCTTACATCACGCAGATGTCCCACACTCGCTGTTCTCACGAGAGATAGCAGAATATAGTCATTTTGTTGTCCTTGGTACTTATCCACTGTGGTTACCTTGTGTGGTCTTCCAATGAGAGGATTGTCAGCACATCTTGTATTGATCACGTCACGTATCAAATGTTTCTGTCCATTGTATGTGGAGAGTATTGTAATCTTATGTGCAGGATAGCCTAGGAGTCTCATATACATGAACAAAGCCACACAATACTCAGCCTCTGCCAGGTTCTGATAGAAGTAAGGATTGGGTTCACTCTCTCCAACACCATTGAAATCTTCTACATTGATAAGTTGGAAGTCATACACGAGACCAGCATTGGCTTTCTGATACTCTGCATACACGCCGACGTGTGACATATTGTCTAGTTTCTTATATCTCCAGTTATACAGGTTAGCGATAGTAGCACGAGATCTGCCCTGGGCATCCAGGTCTACAGTGGGGACACCTAGTCTTACAATACGAGTGAAAAGACTCTGCTCCATGTTGGAATATTTCTGGAAGGCCATGTTCTTAATGACCGGGGGTAACTGGTTATGATCTCCTATCATAATCCATCGCTTGAGTCTGTTGAATCCATCCTGTGGGTTCTGCAGGAGGAGAGGAATGAATGTTTCTATCTCCAAGATCTGAGCAGACTCCTCCATGAGAATATTATCATACTTGAAACCCATGTCTACGAGTTCCTTCCTCTTGAGTGCTGCATGTGTACATGTCATCGCTATAATCTTGGCTTCCTTCACCAGGAGGTACTTACTCCTATCTAATCCACTCCGTAGTAATTCAAACGCTCTGAACTCTTCTAGCTGAGTAAACATCTTCTCAATATATCGGAAACAACCCTCAGCAATCTCCATGTCTGTCTCATAAGACTTTTCCTTGAACAAAGGTTTGGGTGCATTCTCGAAGAACCCATGGAATGGGAACTCTGTCTTGATTGTCTTCACAGGCACGGTTTTGCCATCGCTAGGTCTGACAGTAGCTAGGAACTTCTCCCATCGTGCTAGCACCTGGTAGAGGAAGAAATGGCCGGCAGTCTCACAGGTGTACGCAACATC
>NW_007390778.1:931-1346 GCF_000475195.1 Diaphorina citri | reverse complement strand
CGTTAGGCTATAGATAAATTAACACACAAGCTATACTATGTACGTATCGCACCTAAATATCAACTCTATTCAATCATGTTTAATTTCAAGTCAATAGACATTAAGGGTATTTCCTGCCCATTTCCGTTAAGGTAGAAATGAAAACGGTGTTGGTGTTACGTAATTGTAAGCTGGAACAGTAAGTTATATCCATTTTGAATGTCAGGTATTTTCCGCCTACAAATCGACTTTAGGTGGATTTTTTCTTAGGAGGTCCCAGGAAAAAGAAGGTGGATTTTTCCCCCCATTTAACGTGTCTCGATTTTATACCGTGGTCCTTACAAGAATTTGAATATGATTGAAACGAACATAGCTTACAAAACTACCTACTTCCTTTTCGATTTTTTTTTTTTTTTTTTTTTTTTTTACGGGTGGG
>NW_007390777.1:0-1346 GCF_000475195.1 Diaphorina citri | reverse complement strand
AAATATTATTATTATTATTTTTTTTTTTTTTTACATGACGGCGTTATTGTTTTAGATTTTTGCTGAAAGAAAATCTGGTGTGAACATCACACGACTTTCCTTATCCTATTGAATGGCTTATTTGAGTGTTCTTTTACCCTAACTTTTTCAATCCCTCTAACCGTTTAGTCGATATAGCTGAAAACCGCCAAAAAACGGTAGAAAAGTCGCATCCTTGTCACATTTGACAGCTATAGTTATCCTATTGAATGATGCTTATTTGAGTGTTCTTTTACCCTAACTTTTACAATACCTCTAACCGTTTAGTTGATATAGCTGAAAACCGCCAAAAAACGGTAGAAAAGTCGCATCCTTGTCACATTTGACAGCTACATACTAAATTTCAAGTCTCTAGCTCTTACCCTTCTCGAGATATTTTGTTTACAGACAGACGACACACGGACCAATGGCTGAAACTTTGGATTTAGGCTCTAGGGACCTCAAAACGTGTTTTGGCACTAAAAACTGACCGAAAGTTTGACCCGATTACATTACTTTCCTTCCTATAGGATAAGGAAAGTAAAAATACGAGGACTTCATATTTTTGAAATTTGACCATCGAAAGTTTGATCCGATTACATTACTTTCCTTCCTATAGGATAAGGAAAGTAAAAATACGAGGACTTCATATTTTTGAAATGAAAACGTGTTTTGGCACTAAAAACTGACCATCGAAAATTTGGCCCGATTACATTACTTTCCTTCCTATAGGATAAGGAAAGTAAAAAATACGAGGACTTCATATTTTTGGAAATGGAAAATCAAGGAAGTAGAAAATTTCTCATTACAAAACTTTCAGGCCACAAATCCAGATTTCTATTTCAAGTCTGTACTGTGAGCCTTGTATAAATCCCTATACAATAGTATATATAGTCAGACGGCTAAGCTGTTCATTAATTTTTTAATTGCAAGAGTGTCTGTTGTTGAAGTTAATAATAATAACAAAATGAAAACTTGAACTGTCGGCCCACGCTTCAATATAAAATTATAAATGTGATTGTGGGTCAGAGGGTCAAATGAACTTTTGGATGCAGTGCAGATGCAAACATCAAAGAGTCATCATATTTATTTCGAATTCAGCAGTTATTTTACCCTATAGCATATATAGCATACTAGCCTACATGCACCTATGCCTTTCTGTCCTCAAATATTGACAAGAGTTAGTTTATTGTCCTACCGACACCAAAGGTCCTATTCACCAATCCATCACTGTATTGAAAACCACAACCAGTAAACACATCATTATCCCAAGCCATATCAACAACATAATGGAAGAAATATAAAATCCAACATTCAGGAACTCATGA
>NW_007390776.1:0-1347 GCF_000475195.1 Diaphorina citri | reverse complement strand
CAACAACAACAACAACAACAACAACAACAACAACAACAACAACAACAACAACAACAACAACAACAACAACACCAACACGAACACCAACACCAACACTGAGGAGTGGTAGATATAACTAATTCTACTTGTATAGCAGGTTGCATACTCACATAAGTGGACGGCGTTCATACAATTTTCGAACACCAACACACACCAACAACAACAACAACAACAACAACAACAACAACAACAACAACAACAACAACAACAACAACAACAACAACAACATCAACAACAATAACAACATTAACAACAACAACAACAACATCAACAAAAGCAACAACAAGAAAACGATGCGAAAAGAAAAGTAGTTGAAAATTGCGAAGAAATGAGCTCGAAAAACGGAGAGAGGTACAAAGAAATGGGATGAAATAAAAAAGAGATAAAGAAGAGGGAAGAGAGAGAGACAGATGGAGTTTTATCATGGATGTGTGAGAAAGATAGAAAGACGGTGTAAGGATAAGGTTAACAATGAAATTTTCAAATTTCTCACTTGAAGTTTCAATAGAGAGGGTTAGAGGAAAGATGGCCAAGATGGGGAAGCTGAAGAGGATACGGGGACCGCAAATGTAGGGGAACGTTGACCCAAGTGGGACGGGGGAATCAATTTTACTCACCGAGGTTTCCTTTTGTGTAATTTTAGTGCCAGGAAAAGAGGAGGGGACAGTTTTCGGAGTGGTGAATTTTAAGTGGTTTCGAGTAGGGTATAATTTAGTGGTATTTAGATTTAGAGACGTCTGATTTTTGGACTAAATTAGGGGCAATTAAATATAGGAGTTGCAGGATTTTTCGGTCAGGGTAATTATTATTTATTACCTACCTATACAATTTTAATGTGATGTGACGTATGGAAATGTCCATTAACTCTTTATTTTACATCCATCATAGTCCCAAGAAGCGAAGAGAGAAGGAAGATAAAAAACTAGACAGCCAGCCGTTCCAAGAACTTTTTTTTCTTTGTGAAAAAAATCCGCCCCGAGCGGGAATCGAACCCGCAAAATCGGGGTTGAAAGGCAAAAGCGCTGCCTCCTGCTTTCAACCGTTCACAAAATGTTAACAATATTATAATTTCATTTCCAGAAAGAGGAAACATTTGGAAAGAAAGGACGGATTGATAAGAAAATAATAGGTATTATGAATTTAAAAAAATCAAGGACTTTATTTTATTCATGGCAAATGATAAGTCAGTTAATTCTAAAAAGCCCTTAGTGACGCAAAATTGTCACCAAGTGAGTTCAAAAAAGCCCTAAGTGCTAACTTGATTTGCGAAAAGGCGAAATGTGAAAAAATGACAAGAGCTAGATTTAA
>NW_007390775.1:0-1347 GCF_000475195.1 Diaphorina citri | reverse complement strand
TTATCACTGCACACCAGTATCACTTTATCACTGCACACCAGAGGACGTATTACCACGGTCTGCCCACGACTGACAAGAGTGAATGACTGGGATTGATCAGTTGATCACTGAATGACTGCAACAGACCTACCATCGTACCATCCGTGTTTGGGACGAGATAACTCCGATGGTAAACAAGAATCCGCCCCTCTGTTTTCCAGCTGTTTCGATGATTTTCGGTGAATTTTTGACCGTTTTGCGTAATACTTTGGATAAAGGGTGTCTGGGAATAACATGACGGCTAAATTTTCGGTGAATTTTTGACCGTTTTGCGTAATACTTTGGATAAAGGGTGTCTGGGAATAACATGACGGCTAAGGCTGATGACCCAATGTGGGAGGCTATTTTTACCATTTCTGAGAAGACAAAGTTAGGGGCGTTCTTTAATTTGACTGATGTACTTTTCTCTCTTCCTCTCTTTTTTTCTTTTTCTCTCTCTCCTCTCCCTCTCTCTCTCTTCGTCTCTCTCTCTCTCTCCTCTCTCTCTCTCTCTCTTCCGGGAAAATGAAAATAGTTTGTTTGTTATTGTTATGTCTCTCTCCTCTCCCTCTCTTCCGGGAAAACGAAAATAGTTTGTTTGTTATTGTTATGAATTTCTAAGAAGAACTCGCTCTGACATTTGTAGGATGCTATTCCCAGAAGAAAAACTCTAATGGCGTCTAAGTTGACTCGAGCTTTCCTTTCTAGGAAGCTCAGTCTTGTTTGAGCGTAGATGTCTATTGTTTATCCGAGATTGATATGTCAGAGTAACATGATCAACCAGATAGAAGTTACAAGGTTCATTTGATAGGTATTAATTTGGGATTTTAATATTCAATTACTCTTGTTAAATAAAACAATGTAAAAAGTCTGTAAAACACGAGGCATATTCAATTACTCTTGTTAAATAACATAATGTAAAAAGTCTGTAAAACACGAGGCACCTCAACAGATACGCAACATCAATGAACATTTGTAAAACCTAGAAAACAAAGTCGTGGAACAGACCAATTCCATCTGTGTACAAGAGTTATTGAGACGAAAGTTGTAATCAAAGCTCACGCCAGAGCCAAAAGAAGGGCGTTTGATGCAGTACCAAAAGATGACTTGATGAGGAACAATGTACGTTATACCCTCTTTCAATCAATCTACCCTAAACAAACAACCATTTTATATATATATGTCGAATCTATTTTAGACAAAAACCACGTGATGGCCTGATAGACTGGACATGATATTGATAACTGAAAGCATCATGGTTATAGCGTCACATATTGGCCATGTGTGAATCATGAATCACATTCATGGAATATGCTTAAGTTCACATGT
>NW_007390774.1:0-1347 GCF_000475195.1 Diaphorina citri | reverse complement strand
TTTATGCCCCGGGGTTTACGTGAGAGGTAGGTAAGTGGGTTAAGTGAAAATAATGAAATAATGTAACCCGGTTTTCTTCTTTACCGAACCTTGAAGAAAATTCTAAGGTTTAAATTCTCAAATTACCCGTATCGAGGATAAAATTCCATACATCGGCTGGGATTGAACCCACACCCTCCTCTTTACCAGGCGAATGTGTTGACCACAACACCACCGAGGCAGGTCAAAACTAAACCCATACCTACTTGTTACTTAGAACACACTTGGTAAAAAAAATCTGAGCCGTTTGCAGTTACTTCTTCTTCTGGCAGGAGTCTGACCTGGCAAGATTCCGCGTGCAAGGCGAGTGCAGTGACCACTGCACCATGGGAGCTGACTATAGTGGATTAATTTATCGCTGTTAATGAAATTGTTGAAAGGATTACTTGGATAACTGTTAATCAGATGAAATAATAATATTACAAGTTGTTCTGCTTCGAGTTGAGGAAATTCCGAATTACCACATGGTTTAGTCCCGCTCTGAACCAATTAACTGGTGATTGATTAAAATCAAAAGAGATACCATTGGGAGGATTCCATAGCAGATATTTTATGAAAACTTAATGTTAATGCAGCAGACTGATTCATTAGACATTAGATCAATCAACCTAGTTGACAATCAAAATATTTTGTCAAAACCAATAGAATCAACAATATACTTGTTTGTTCGTCTTTAACAAAATGATTGGACATCATCATTGTCTAAAGGCTGGGCCTTGTCGGTATAGTCACTCTTCTCTGTCCATCGCCACGAATGATTGGACATTGACAAAATGGAGATCTTGTCTTTCGGCACGGAAATCTCACCCACAAGCACCAAACAAAAATTTAATGTAGGATCGAAGAAGATTGGTCCAATCCATCTTGTTGGTCTTCTGCCTAAGGATGCCCTACCTTAGAATTTGACTCACGACTTGCATCGTGGACAGCTTCCTCTCTAATTGGACATATTGAATCATGGGCAAAATAACCTACTGGGCAAAGTTAAGGTCGAATGAAGAAACAATGGGCTCTACCTACTTTACATAGGTATGCCAGTGGTCCTCGGCTCTACCTATTTTACATACGTATGCCAATGGTCCTCAAAGTATTGAAAGGGTGTGTAGCAGCTACGACACTTCAGGGTTTTGAATGACGCTAAAGGTATTAAAAGCAAAGGAAAAGCGGGCAAATTTCCCAGGGGTTTTGTACTGAAACGACCCGGTTTGGCAACCACTGATATAAAGCACAAGGCAGAATTGTGTGGACGTGCCAGTGTGTCAAGTTGCACTACGACTGGACCTGAATATCAAATAATTTGATAATGAT
>NW_007390773.1:20567-21401 GCF_000475195.1 Diaphorina citri | reverse complement strand
TTTGACGTCACGGCATACGCTCTCGTAGGCGATGACGTCATAATTCATGACTCCCGCTTCGTTTGTTTGTGCGCAAGCATTTCTACGCATTTTGGACGTGAAATCTGACGTCACAACTCTTTGAACTTTTTCATTAGAACGGCAATTAAAAATTGAATTTTCGACCTTTGAAAGTTAGAAATCTGACGTCACAACTCTTTGAACTTTTTCATTAGAACGGCAATCAAAAATTGAATTTTCGACCTTTTAAAGTTATTTTTTCGGAGTTTTGACCTCCGATTTGGATTTTTCACAACATATTACGTAGGAATCGACCTTTTATTAATAATATTTTCCCAACTGCAACTCCTTCATTCAAATGATTCATCTTATTCCCCCCCAGGTTATTATGTAGGTGCCACAGTGCGGGACACGTTCGGCGTGCTAGGTCTCAGTATTGTGGTAGAATCTCAAGTCAACAAGTACAGCGTAGACGACATAGAGTCCAGGGTTCACGGGTTCATAACCAGCTACCTGCGAGAAAATTACGACACGGTCCAGAGCAAATATGAGGACATCATCGGCATGCTGGTGAAGAAGAAGAGTATGACTGAGGTAAATCTTAAAATTTAACCATGGTTTATTATAAATCATTTAAATTGTTTGTTCATTTAAACATTTTAAACTGTTTATATCTCTCTTTTTTATTTTATTATTTTTTTTATTATTATTATTCTATTTGGCCAACCTTTGTAACATAATATTACAATAAACTTTATTCTATTCTATTCTATAACAATTATGTTGTGCTAGTTATTTAGTGAATTGCATTAGGAACTCAATCCTACACCCACA
>NW_007390773.1:0-12493 GCF_000475195.1 Diaphorina citri | reverse complement strand
TAAATTAACAATATCTTATCTTATCTTATTTCAAATAACATTATAATACAATGTTTCCAACCGGTTTATCTTATTATTATTATTTTTTTTATTATTTTATTTTTTCTCTCTATATTTGTCAAATTTTACAAATTTACTTGTTTGTTAAATTTACTAAATATTATTTGGTACCAATTTAAAATTCTAAATGGAGTCAGTATGAGAAGAAGAAGTGGTCGTACGGCTACTACAGGAGTATAAACGAGACCTGGCACAGCATTAAAAGAGCGTCCATCGACCAATACTTGGGCACTTGGGACCTGAGATACAGCAGATGCGACATGAACAACTGAACTCTAAGATGGTGTTATGACTCTGGATCGTGCGGCTTGCACAGGGCGTGACACCGTGGATGTATTATTGGACCCCCCCTTATTCTACTTAGTAAACTTACTTCCTCAACGTCAACCCTTTTATAATAATTATTTTCCAGCTAAGGATGCATTATACAACACTTTTTAGGTTTAGCCTCCAGTTTTGAGGCTTTTTTATTGAAATTTTCCAGCTTTTAAGTTAAAAACTAACGGCAAGATTACTTTTTCAAGTTTCTCAACACTGCAGTCTAAAGATTGAAAGTTTCCAGCTTTTAAGTTAAAAATTAACGGCAAGATTACTTTTTCAAGTTTCTCAACACTGCAGTCTAAAGTGCAGGTTTTACGCATCTTTACGAACGCGTGTTTGTTTGCTTCGCCCTCAGTACTTAATACTGCAGTAGCGGATGCTCTCGCATACGGCACTGCAGTTTAAGTGCTTCAAATGGCCGTAAAAAATTAGCTAAATAGAGCCATAGATCTTCGGCATCTTCTTTTCTTCTTTAAGCAACCAGGACGTAAAAGGACGAGATACTGAAACTTTGTAGTGGGTTCAATTCGGCGTTACTAGATAACTTTACGTCGCGAGATTGTTAGTCATTCGCCCACCCAAAATGACTCTTATCGAGTAAAGGTATCTTGTGAAGTCCAATTCTCTTGCGCCTCTGCAGTGGATCAAGACAATACCAACGCGTCGGAGGTCAAAAAATACATTTTTTAGTACCTACAGGTTTTTTATTTAAAAAAAAAAAAATTAAAAAAAAAAAAAAAAAAATCACGGCCGTTTTTATTTCGTAGCAATGAAACAACTGCTACGAAATAAGAACGGTGTGGTCTGCGTGATAAAGAGAGAGACGCATGTGGTCTATGTCGTAGCATGCCCATCCCGTAGTATGTCCCTCATCAGATGAAAAACACAATTCCATTTAGGTGCTGAGTCAACACAAAAACAGTAACCCGTTGAAATATTTGCAATCGAAAAATGAGGACAAATTTTGTCGATGGTGGGATTCGAACCCGGGACCTTGTGCATGGCAAGAAAGCGCGTTACGGAAAAGTTCGAGGACAAGTAGACTTTTTAGCATTCTATCCTTTTCATTTTCCTATTAACTCTACTTACTAACCTTATTTTTGTTGTTTCATCCCCAGGTGAATTTAAAAGAGGAATCGGATCGCTATTTTGAGGAGATTAAACTAAACGACTACCTGTTCGATAGACAAGAGAGAGAAATCGAGTATATTAGAAGCATAAGTCTGGACGAGGTTTTACAATGGGTAGATGTTAATGTGGTGACCAAGTATAAGAAGCTGTCCATACAGATTGTTGGCTCTGGGGGTAAGTTAATTACATGTACACCGATTGATTTCTCGTGAAAAGTTACATAGGAAAGACTCCTTGGTCATCTTAAATACTCTAATGGAAACTCTTGTTGGAAAAAAAAAAAAAATCATGTTGAAATATTTGGAGATATCACAGAGAGGAGAGAGGGAGCAGAGAGAACCTTCCAGTCTGAAAGCAGAAGAGAGAATGAGCTCTGACAAAAATCTAGGTCTGAAGAAACCTCCCCTTGACCCCCTACTACCAAAAACCATGTAAGGGGTCAGGGGAAATGTAGGGGGTTGAGGGGAGGATTCTCCTACATTTTGACCATAGGTTTGAAGTTCGGACTTAATTTACTCATTTCCCCTCCATTTTCATAAGTGGAAGGTCCTCATCGATTCTTCTGTAATAAGTCACCTATTCGCGGTTTGCTCGTGGTATTCGCGGTTGGCTCGCGGTATCTGCAGTTGTTCGCGGTATTCGCGGATTGTTCGCGGTATCCGCGGTTTGTTCACGGTATCCGCGGTTTGTTCGCGGTATCCGCGGTTTGTTCGCGGTATCCGCGGTTTGTTCGCGGTATCCGCGGTTTGTTCGCGGTATCCGCGGTTTGTTCGCGGTATCCGCGGTTTGTTCGCGGTATCCGCGGTTTGTTCGCGGTATCCGCGGTTTGTTCGCGGTATCCGCGGTTTGTTCGCGGTATCCGCGGTTTGTTCGCGGTATCCGCGGTTTGTTCGCGGTATCCGCGGTTTGTTCGCGGTATCCGCGGTTTGTTCGCAGTATCCGCGGTTTGTTCGCGGTATCCGCGGTTTGTTCGCAGTATCCGCGGTTTGTTCGCGGTATCCGCGGTTTGTTCGCAGTATCCGCGGTTTGTTCGCGGTATCCGCGGTTTGTTCGCAGTATCCGCGGTTTGTTCGCGGTATCCGCGGTTTGTTCGCAGTATCCGCGGTTTGTTCGCGGTATCCGCGGTTTGTTCGCAGTATCCGCGGTTTGTTCGCGGTATCCGCGGTTTGTTCGCAGTATCCGCGGTTTGTTCGCGGTATCCGCGGTTTGTTCGCAGTATCCGCGGTTTGTTCGCGGTATCCGCGGTTTGTTCGCAGTATCCGCGGTTTGTTCGCGGTATCCGCGGTTTGTTCGCGGTATCCGCGGTTTGTTCGCAGTATCCGCGGTTTGTTCGCGGTATCCGCGGTTTGTTCGCAGTATCCGCGGTTTGTTCGCGGTATCCGCGGTTTGTTCGCAGTATCCGCGGTTTGTTCGCGGTATCCGCGGTTTGTTCGCAGTATCCGCGGTTTGTTCGCGGTATCCGCGGTTTGTTCGCAGTATCCGCGGTTTGTTCGCGGTATCCGCGGTTTGTTCGCAGTATCCGCGGTTTGTTCGCGGTATCCGCGGTTTGTTCGCAGTATCCGCGGTTTGTTCGCGGTATCCGCGGTTTGTTCGCAGTATCCGCGGTTTGTTCGCGGTATCCGCGGTTTGTTCGCAGTATCCGCGGTTTGTTCGCGGTATCCGCGGTTTGTTCGCGGTATCCGCGGTTTGTTCGCAGTATCCGCGGTTTGTTCGCGGTATCCGCGGTTTGTTCGCAGTATCCGCGGTTTGTTCGCGGTATCCGCGGTTTGTTCGCAGTATCCGCGGTTTGTTCGCGGTATCCGCGGTTTGTTCGCAGTATCCGCGGTTTGTTCGCGGTATCCGCGGTTTGTTCGCAGTATCCGCGGTTTGTTCGCGGTATCCGCGGTTTGTTCGCAGTATCCGCGGTTTGTTCGCGGTATCCGCGGTTTGTTCGCAGTATCCGCGGTTTGTTCGCGGTATCCGCGGTTTGTTCGCAGTATCCGCGGTTTGTTCGCGGTATCCGCGGTTTGTTCGCAGTATCCGCGGTTTGTTCGCGGTATCCGCGGTTTGTTCGCGGTATCCGCGGTTTGTTCGCAGTATCCGCGGTTTGTTCGCGGTATCCGCGGTTTGTTCGCAGTATCCGCGGTTTGTTCGCGGTATCCGCGGTTTGTTCGCAGTATCCGCGGTTTGTTCGCGGTATCCGCGGTTTGTTCGCAGTATCCGCGGTTTGTTCGCGGTATCCGCGGTTTGTTCGCAGTATCCGCGGTTTGTTCGCGGTATCCGCGGTTTGTTCGCAGTATCCGCGGTTTGTTCGCGGTATCCGCGGTTTGTTCGCAGTATCCGCGGTTTGTTCGCGGTATCCGCGGTTTGTTCGCAGTATCCGCGGTTTGTTCGCGGTATCCGCGGTTTGTTCGCAGTATCCGCGGTTTGTTCGCGGTATCCGCGGTTTGTTCGCGGTATCCGCGGTTTGTTCGCAGTATCCGCGGTTTGTTCGCGGTATCCGCGGTTTGTTCGCAGTATCCGCGGTTTGTTCGCGGTATCCGCGGTTTGTTCGCAGTATCCGCGGTTTGTTCGCGGTATCCGCGGTTTGTTCGCAGTATCCGCGGTTTGTTCGCGGTATCCGCGGTTTGTTCGCAGTATCCGCGGTTTGTTCGCGGTATCCGCGGTTTGTTCGCAGTATCCGCGGTTTGTTCGCGGTATCCGCGGTTTGTTCGCAGTATCCGCGGTTTGTTCGCGGTATCCGCGGTTTGTTCGCAGTATCCGCGGTTTGTTCGCGGTATCCGCGGTTTGTTCGCAGTATCCGCGGTTTGTTCGCGGTATCCGCGGTTTGTTCGCGGTATCCGCGGTTTGTTCGCAGTATCCGCGGTTTGTTCGCGGTATCCGCGGTTTGTTCGCAGTATCCGCGGTTTGTTCGCGGTATCCGCGGTTTGTTCGCAGTATCCGCGGTTTGTTCGCGGTATCCGCGGTTTGTTCGCAGTATCCGCGGTTTGTTCGCGGTATCCGCGGTTTGTTCGCAGTATCCGCGGTTTGTTCGCGGTATCCGCGGTTTGTTCGCAGTATCCGCGGTTTGTTCGCGGTATCCGCGGTTTGTTCGCAGTATCCGCGGTTTGTTCGCGGTATCCGCGGTTTGTTCGCAGTATCCGCGGTTTGTTCGCGGTATCCGCGGTTTGTTCGCAGTATCCGCGGTTTGTTCGCGGTATCCGCGGTTTGTTCGCGGTATCCGCGGTTTGTTCGCAGTATCCGCGGTTTGTTCGCGGTATCCGCGGTTTGTTCGCAGTATCCGCGGTTTGTTCGCGGTATCCGCGGTTTGTTCGCAGTATCCGCGGTTTGTTCGCGGTATCCGCGGTTTGTTCGCAGTATCCGCGGTTTGTTCGCGGTATCCGCGGTTTGTTCGCAGTATCCGCGGTTTGTTCGCGGTATCCGCGGTTTGTTCGCAGTATCCGCGGTTTGTTCGCGGTATCCGCGGTTTGTTCGCAGTATCCGCGGTTTGTTCGCGGTATCCGCGGTTTGTTCGCAGTATCCGCGGTTTGTTCGCGGTATCCGCGGTTTGTTCGCAGTATCCGCGGTTTGTTCGCGGTATCCGCGGTTTGTTCGCGGTATCCGCGGTTTGTTCGCAGTATCCGCGGTTTGTTCGCGGTATCCGCGGTTTGTTCGCAGTATCCGCGGTTTGTTCGCGGTATCCGCGGTTTGTTCGCAGTATCCGCGGTTTGTTCGCGGTATCCGCGGTTTGTTCGCAGTATCCGCGGTTTGTTCGCGGTATCCGCGGTTTGTTCGCAGTATCCGCGGTTTGTTCGCGGTATCCGCGGTTTGTTCGCAGTATCCGCGGTTTGTTCGCGGTATCCGCGGTTTGTTCGCAGTATCCGCGGTTTGTTCGCGGTATCCGCGGTTTGTTCGCAGTATCCGCGGTTTGTTCGCGGTATCCGCGGTTTGTTCGCAGTATCCGCGGTTTGTTCGCGGTATCCGCGGTTTGTTCGCGGTATCCGCGGTTTGTTCGCAGTATCCGCGGTTTGTTCGCGGTATCCGCGGTTTGTTCGCAGTATCCGCGGTTTGTTCGCGGTATCCGCGGTTTGTTCGCAGTATCCGCGGTTTGTTCGCGGTATCCGCGGTTTGTTCGCAGTATCCGCGGTTTGTTCGCGGTATCCGCGGTTTGTTCGCAGTATCCGCGGTTTGTTCGCGGTATCCGCGGTTTGTTCGCAGTATCCGCGGTTTGTTCGCGGTATCCGCGGTTTGTTCGCAGTATCCGCGGTTTGTTCGCGGTATCCGCGGTTTGTTCGCAGTATCCGCGGTTTGTTCGCGGTATCCGCGGTTTGTTCGCAGTATCCGCGGTTTGTTCGCGGTATCCGCGGTTTGTTCGCGGTATCCGCGGTTTGTTCGCAGTATCCGCGGTTTGTTCGCGGTATCCGCGGTTTGTTCGCAGTATCCGCGGTTTGTTCGCGGTATCCGCGGTTTGTTCGCAGTATCCGCGGTTTGTTCGCGGTATCCGCGGTTTGTTCGCAGTATCCGCGGTTTGTTCGCGGTATCCGCGGTTTGTTCGCAGTATCCGCGGTTTGTTCGCGGTATCCGCGGTTTGTTCGCAGTATCCGCGGTTTGTTCGCGGTATCCGCGGTTTGTTCGCAGTATCCGCGGTTTGTTCGCGGTATCCGCGGTTTGTTCGCAGTATCCGCGGTTTGTTCGCGGTATCCGCGGTTTGTTCGCAGTATCCGCGGTTTGTTCGCGGTATCCGCGGTTTGTTCGCGGTATCCGCGGTTTGTTCGCAGTATCCGCGGTTTGTTCGCGGTATCCGCGGTTTGTTCGCAGTATCCGCGGTTTGTTCGCGGTATCCGCGGTTTGTTCGCAGTATCCGCGGTTTGTTCGCGGTATCCGCGGTTTGTTCGCAGTATCCGCGGTTTGTTCGCGGTATCCGCGGTTTGTTCGCAGTATCCGCGGTTTGTTCGCGGTATCCGCGGTTTGTTCGCAGTATCCGCGGTTTGTTCGCGGTATCCGCGGTTTGTTCGCAGTATCCGCGGTTTGTTCGCGGTATCCGCGGTTTGTTCGCAGTATCCGCGGTTTGTTCGCGGTATCCGCGGTTTGTTCGCAGTATCCGCGGTTTGTTCGCGGTATCCGCGGTTTGTTCGCGGTATCCGCGGTTTGTTCGCAGTATCCGCGGTTTGTTCGCGGTATCCGCGGTTTGTTCGCAGTATCCGCGGTTTGTTCGCGGTATCCGCGGTTTGTTCGCAGTATCCGCGGTTTGTTCGCGGTATCCGCGGTTTGTTCGCAGTATCCGCGGTTTGTTCGCGGTATCCGCGGTTTGTTCGCAGTATCCGCGGTTTGTTCGCGGTATCCGCGGTTTGTTCGCAGTATCCGCGGTTTGTTCGCGGTATCCGCGGTTTGTTCGCAGTATCCGCGGTTTGTTCGCGGTATCCGCGGTTTGTTCGCAGTATCCGCGGTTTGTTCGCGGTATCCGCGGTTTGTTCGCAGTATCCGCGGTTTGTTCGCGGTATCCGCGGTTTGTTCGCGGTATCCGCGGTTTGTTCGCAGTATCCGCGGTTTGTTCGCGGTATCCGCGGTTTGTTCGCAGTATCCGCGGTTTGTTCGCGGTATCCGCGGTTTGTTCGCAGTATCCGCGGTTTGTTCGCGGTATCCGCGGTTTGTTCGCAGTATCCGCGGTTTGTTCGCGGTATCCGCGGTTTGTTCGCAGTATCCGCGGTTTGTTCGCGGTATCCGCGGTTTGTTCGCAGTATCCGCGGTTTGTTCGCGGTATCCGCGGTTTGTTCGCAGTATCCGCGGTTTGTTCGCGGTATCCGCGGTTTGTTCGCAGTATCCGCGGTTTGTTCGCGGTATCCGCGGTTTGTTCGCAGTATCCGCGGTTTGTTCGCGGTATCCGCGGTTTGTTCGCGGTATCCGCGGTTTGTTCGCAGTATCCGCGGTTTGTTCGCGGTATCCGCGGTTTGTTCGCAGTATCCGCGGTTTGTTCGCGGTATCCGCGGTTTGTTCGCAGTATCCGCGGTTTGTTCGCGGTATCCGCGGTTTGTTCGCAGTATCCGCGGTTTGTTCGCGGTATCCGCGGTTTGTTCGCAGTATCCGCGGTTTGTTCGCGGTATCCGCGGTTTGTTCGCAGTATCCGCGGTTTGTTCGCGGTATCCGCGGTTTGTTCGCAGTATCCGCGGTTTGTTCGCGGTATCCGCGGTTTGTTCGCAGTATCCGCGGTTTGTTCGCGGTATCCGCGGTTTGTTCGCAGTATCCGCGGTTTGTTCGCGGTATCCGCGGTTTGTTCGCGGTATCCGCGGTTTGTTCGCAGTATCCGCGGTTTGTTCGCGGTATCCGCGGTTTGTTCGCAGTATCCGCGGTTTGTTCGCGGTATCCGCGGTTTGTTCGCAGTATCCGCGGTTTGTTCGCGGTATCCGCGGTTTGTTCGCAGTATCCGCGGTTTGTTCGCGGTATCCGCGGTTTGTTCGCAGTATCCGCGGTTTGTTCGCGGTATCCGCGGTTTGTTCGCAGTATCCGCGGTTTGTTCGCGGTATCCGCGGTTTGTTCGCAGTATCCGCGGTTTGTTCGCGGTATCCGCGGTTTGTTCGCAGTATCCGCGGTTTGTTCGCGGTATCCGCGGTTTGTTCGCAGTATCCGCGGTTTGTTCGCGGTATCCGCGGTTTGTTCGCGGTATCCGCGGTTTGTTCGCAGTATCCGCGGTTTGTTCGCGGTATCCGCGGTTTGTTCGCAGTATCCGCGGTTTGTTCGCGGTATCCGCGGTTTGTTCGCAGTATCCGCGGTTTGTTCGCGGTATCCGCGGTTTGTTCGCAGTATCCGCGGTTTGTTCGCGGTATCCGCGGTTTGTTCGCAGTATCCGCGGTTTGTTCGCGGTATCCGCGGTTTGTTCGCAGTATCCGCGGTTTGTTCGCGGTATCCGCGGTTTGTTCGCAGTATCCGCGGTTTGTTCGCGGTATCCGCGGTTTGTTCGCAGTATCCGCGGTTTGTTCGCGGTATCCGCGGTTTGTTCGCAGTATCCGCGGTTTGTTCGCGGTATCCGCGGTTTGTTCGCGGTATCCGCGGTTTGTTCGCAGTATCCGCGGTTTGTTCGCGGTATCCGCGGTTTGTTCGCAGTATCCGCGGTTTGTTCGCGGTATCCGCGGTTTGTTCGCAGTATCCGCGGTTTGTTCGCGGTATCCGCGGTTTGTTCGCAGTATCCGCGGTTTGTTCGCGGTATCCGCGGTTTGTTCGCAGTATCCGCGGTTTGTTCGCGGTATCCGCGGTTTGTTCGCAGTATCCGCGGTTTGTTCGCGGTATCCGCGGTTTGTTCGCAGTATCCGCGGTTTGTTCGCGGTATCCGCGGTTTGTTCGCAGTATCCGCGGTTTGTTCGCGGTATCCGCGGTTTGTTCGCAGTATCCGCGGTTTGTTCGCGGTATCCGCGGTTTGTTCGCGGTATCCGCGGTTTGTTCGCAGTATCCGCGGTTTGTTCGCGGTATCCGCGGTTTGTTCGCAGTATCCGCGGTTTGTTCGCGGTATCCGCGGTTTGTTCGCAGTATCCGCGGTTTGTTCGCGGTATCCGCGGTTTGTTCGCAGTATCCGCGGTTTGTTCGCGGTATCCGCGGTTTGTTCGCAGTATCCGCGGTTTGTTCGCGGTATCCGCGGTTTGTTCGCAGTATCCGCGGTTTGTTCGCGGTATCCGCGGTTTGTTCGCAGTATCCGCGGTTTGTTCGCGGTATCCGCGGTTTGTTCGCAGTATCCGCGGTTTGTTCGCGGTATCCGCGGTTTGTTCGCAGTATCCGCGGTTTGTTCGCGGTATCCGCGGTTTGTTCGCGGTATCCGCGGTTTGTTCGCAGTATCCGCGGTTTGTTCGCGGTATCCGCGGTTTGTTCGCAGTATCCGCGGTTTGTTCGCGGTATCCGCGGTTTGTTCGCAGTATCCGCGGTTTGTTCGCGGTATCCGCGGTTTGTTCGCAGTATCCGCGGTTTGTTCGCGGTATCCGCGGTTTGTTCGCAGTATCCGCGGTTTGTTCGCGGTATCCGCGGTTTGTTCGCAGTATCCGCGGTTTGTTCGCGGTATCCGCGGTTTGTTCGCAGTATCCGCGGTTTGTTCGCGGTATCCGCGGTTTGTTCGCAGTATCCGCGGTTTGTTCGCGGTATCCGCGGTTTGTTCGCAGTATCCGCGGTTTGTTCGCGGTATCCGCGGTTTGTTCGCGGTATCCGCGGTTTGTTCGCAGTATCCGCGGTTTGTTCGCGGTATCCGCGGTTTGTTCGCAGTATCCGCGGTTTGTTCGCGGTATCCGCGGTTTGTTCGCAGTATCCGCGGTTTGTTCGCGGTATCCGCGGTTTGTTCGCAGTATCCGCGGTTTGTTCGCGGTATCCGCGGTTTGTTCGCAGTATCCGCGGTTTGTTCGCGGTATCCGCGGTTTGTTCGCAGTATCCGCGGTTTGTTCGCGGTATCCGCGGTTTGTTCGCAGTATCCGCGGTTTGTTCGCGGTATCCGCGGTTTGTTCGCAGTATCCGCGGTTTGTTCGCGGTATCCGCGGTTTGTTCGCAGTATCCGCGGTTTGTTCGCGGTATCCGCGGTTTGTTCGCGGTATCCGCGGTTTGTTCGCAGTATCCGCGGTTTGTTCGCGGTATCCGCGGTTTGTTCGCAGTATCCGCGGTTTGTTCGCGGTATCCGCGGTTTGTTCGCAGTATCCGCGGTTTGTTCGCGGTATCCGCGGTTTGTTCGCAGTATCCGCGGTTTGTTCGCGGTATCCGCGGTTTGTTCGCAGTATCCGCGGTTTGTTCGCGGTATCCGCGGTTTGTTCGCAGTATCCGCGGTTTGTTCGCGGTATCCGCGGTTTGTTCGCAGTATCCGCGGTTTGTTCGCGGTATCCGCGGTTTGTTCGCAGTATCCGCGGTTTGTTCGCGGTATCCGCGGTTTGTTCGCAGTATCCGCGGTTTGTTCGCGGTATCCGCGGTTTGTTCGCGGTATCCGCGGTTTGTTCGCAGTATCCGCGGTTTGTTCGCGGTATCCGCGGTTTGTTCGCAGTATCCGCGGTTTGTTCGCGGTATCCGCGGTTTGTTCGCAGTATCCGCGGTTTGTTCGCGGTATCCGCGGTTTGTTCGCAGTATCCGCGGTTTGTTCGCGGTATCCGCGGTTTGTTCGCAGTATCCGCGGTTTGTTCGCGGTATCCGCGGTTTGTTCGCAGTATCCGCGGTTTGTTCGCGGTATCCGCGGTTTGTTCGCAGTATCCGCGGTTTGTTCGCGGTATCCGCGGTTTGTTCGCAGTATCCGCGGTTTGTTCGCGGTATCCGCGGTTTGTTCGCAGTATCCGCGGTTTGTTCGCGGTATCCGCGGTTTGTTCGCGGTATCCGCGGTTTGTTCGCAGTATCCGCGGTTTGTTCGCGGTATCCGCGGTTTGTTCGCAGTATCCGCGGTTTGTTCGCGGTATCCGCGGTTTGTTCGCAGTATCCGCGGTTTGTTCGCGGTATCCGCGGTTTGTTCGCAGTATCCGCGGTTTGTTCGCGGTATCCGCGGTTTGTTCGCAGTATCCGCGGTTTGTTCGCGGTATCCGCGGTTTGTTCGCAGTATCCGCGGTTTTGCTTTTGTTTTTTTTTTTTTTTTTTTTTTTTTTTTTTTTTTTAAGTGGCAGGATTCTCAATATTGAGCTCTTCCACACAACACTTCTGATGTTCTCATAAAATATACCATCCATTCTTTCTTTGTTTCAGATGAAAAACCTGCCGAACCTGCAGAAGGCAGCGCAAAACCAAACCATATCAAGAACGATCACAAACGTAAACTATCCGATTCTGAAGACCTTACTAACCTAGTGAACAGCAAACAACCAATCAAAACAAACTATCGAGTAACCAACATCGAAGGAAACAGTAACCACTTAACCAATAGTATTCAAGGAAATAGTAACCAAAGGAATGCGGTTAGTATAGCCAATGATATTGAACAAGGCAGTAACCAAACTGAACTGATTGTTGGAAATGGCACCGTTACCACTCCTGCTAAGTTAGATTTAGAAAGCACACTTGAAAATGAGCTAGTAAATGGATTGGAGGACAGCAAAGGTCTTACGAGAACTAAAAGAGAAGGTTCGGATAGTAGTGATTTAGTGATGGAGTATTTGGTACCTAATGGTGATGATAGGTTTGTCAAAGATATCAAGCAGTATAGAAGGACGTTGGAAGTCTATCCTGTGATAAAACTCAAATAATTAATATATCAAATGCGCCTATTTACACCTATTACCTGATAATGCCTTTAAAAAAAAACTGGGTGTTTCAACGCTTCCTGCCTCGGTGGTGTAGTGGTCAAGGCGCTCGCCTGGTAAACAGGAGGGCGTGGGTTCATTCCCAGCCGAGACTTTCTTTGTTTCAGATGAAAAACCTGCCGAACCTGCAGAAGGCAGCGCAAAACCAAACCATATCAAGAACGATCACAAACGTAAACTGTCCGATTCCGAAGACGTTAGTAACCTAGTGAACAGCAAACAACCAATCAAAACAAACTATCGAGTAACCAACATTGAAGGAAACAGTAACCAATTAACCAATAGTATTCAAGGAAATAGTAACCAAACGAATACGGTTAGTATAGCCAATAATATTCAAGAAGGCAGTAACCAAACTGAACTGATTGTTGGAAATGGCACCGTTACCACTCCTGCTAAGTTAGATTTAGAAAGCACACTTGAAAATGAGCTAGTAAATGGATTGGAGGACAGCAGAGGTCTTAGGAGAACTAAAAGAGAAGGTTCGGATAGTAGTGATATAGTGATGGAGTATTTGGTACCTAATGGTGATGATAGGTTTGTCAAAGATATCAAGCAGTATAGAAGGGCGTTGGAAGTCTATCCTGTGATAAAACTCAAATAATTAATAGATCAAATGCGCCTATTTACACCTATTACCTGATAATGCCTTGGGGGAAAAAAAAAACTGGGTGTTTCAACGCTTCTTTTATTTTGTAACCATGAACCGTTACGAAATGAAAACTTACATAAGTTTGGGAACCTCGGCACTAAATCGACAGGGACACTTTTTCTACCAATCAAAGTGA
>NW_007390772.1:0-1347 GCF_000475195.1 Diaphorina citri | reverse complement strand
AAATACTTTGGGATAAAATTAATTTACTTAGACATACATACACCCATTTTTCATTTCTCTAAATCTCTTCTGATTGACTTTGGCTCTTTTTAAAGGCTCCTTTTTAATAGGTATTTCCTTGGTGTTAATGTCTTTTTTCAACTTGATATGTACTTCCAATTTACATACACCCATTTTTCATTTCTCTAAATCTCTTCTGATTGACTTTGGCTCTTTTTAAAGGCTCCTTTTTAATAGGTATTTCCTTAGTGTTAATGTCTTTTTTCAACTTGATATGTACTTCCAGTTTTCCATTTCCTATATGTATGTAAAATTGTTGCGAAAACATCAACACCTGTAGCATCCTTGTCCTCAACTTATCTCGACTGCATCAGGTTTATATCTCGGCTGCATTACCCTTTCCTATATGTATGTAAAATTGTTGCGAAAACATCAACACCTGTAGCATCCTTGTCCTCAACTTATCTCGACTGCATCAGGTTTATATTTCGGCTGCATTACCCCATTGGCTGAATAATTAATAAACAACAACTCATGCAACTTTACTGATAACATTATGTTTCCTGTATGAGCACTAAGCATATTGAACGTCGGCTGAAATGTAAGTGGTGTCATTTATATTCAGTCAATTGGGTTTTCAGTAAGACCACCACACTAGCTAATATCCCACCCTTATAGTTCTTCCTTTCAAGTCAATTTTTACATCAGAATCTACGGGGTGGATTGAAATGTAGTTGAATTTGGAAAGGGTCATTCACAAATGACTTATTTTTTTTTGGTAGAGCCGATATTTTGTCACCCTGTACAGGATATTTTTTATACAACATAAAGGATTAGTCTCCTATTACCCTATTGGCTGAATAATTAATAAACAACATTACCAGCGCACTCATGCAACTTTACTGATAACATTATGTTTCCTGTATGAGCACTAAGCATATTGAACGTCAGCTGAAATGTACCTATAAGTGGTGTCATTTATATTCAGTCAATTGGGTTTTCAATAAGACCACCACACTAGCTAATATCCCACCCTTATAGTTCTTCCTTTCAAGTCAATTTTTCCATCAGAATCTACGGGGTGGATTGAAATGTATTTGAATTTGGAAAGGGTCATTCACAAATGACTAATTTTTTTGGTAGAGCCGATATTTTGTCACCCTGTACAGGATATTTTTTATACAACATGAAGGATTAGTCTCCTCAATGCAGGATCTTCATTCATTTATCTATCTTTTGCACCAGGATTACACTTGTCCTCCCAGATATACAAGGATATTTATGTGTATTGTGTTGTTCCTTGTGCTTCCTCTCCTCTCCTGTATCGGGAACATTGTATGCTCTCTC
>NW_007390771.1:0-1348 GCF_000475195.1 Diaphorina citri | reverse complement strand
AGATAAAAGAAAGGAAGGGGAAAGAGAGGGAGAGGAGGAACAGAAAAGAGGAGAGTCAGAATGGAGACAGCGAGAGATAAAGAAATGTGAAGGATTGGTGAAAGAGAGAAATGGGTATCGCTAATCAGCCAGTTCGCTTCAGACAAATTTGCTGCTGTTCCACTGTTTTCTTAATTTTTTTCCCTCCTCCCTCCCACCTTATTTAGCTGTTGGGACTCAAAGAGCTTTTTATGGCAGCAGGGGTGAAATTTAGAAGAAGTAGGTACCTACCTACTTACTGTAGACCCGACAGGAAGATATTGGATTTGACTGAGTACAGGAGCTCTTCACCGCTATTGTCCAAGAAAAGCCCTAGATGGCACTGAAAAGAACTCTTCATATAAGTGTTATCTACATACGTATGTAATATGTCCTTGAGTAAGATATTTTTTAACAAACTCTCAGGAGTCTGGACATTTGTTGATAATAATTTCCAGAGACTGTCTGGGGGAAAAGGACCCAAACCGGTCGATTGAGTTGCCGAAAAAGCTCCATCCTGGATTGATCTGAATCCTGTGTTCCATCCGACCGGCTAATCTGCTTCGCGTCCTATAGCTTATAGGGATATAGGGCGCTCAAAGAGTTGTGCAAAATGATCCTCCTTTTCGAACCTTCAAAAAAACAAAAGGTCCAACACGGACACACCCTCTTCTAAACATAAAGAAACTCCTGTCTGTCCCCCCTTTACCTTCTTCCCCATGACGTCCTATTTACACAGTTTAAATTTCAATTTCCTCTTAGCATTCACACCCATTTTACTCATATTGTCTCTCACTCTCTTCTCATATTGTCTCTCATATTTTCTAAAGTATGGAAAAGATACATACCTAAATGTGAGAGGGAAATAAAGTTCTTTGCGTTTTCCTTCCTTCCCTTCTCTTCCTCTTTCATCCCCATTGACAAGCAGAGGAGGTAAAGCTTTCACTTCTGACACCATGTTGAGTTGGAGTTCTAATGTAGTAGGAAAAGATCACTTTGAAAATAGAACATTGGAACGAATTTATTTTGTGTAGACTCACCAGAGTGAAAACCAAGACTGAGGATTGAATCAATTCACTCTAGCCAATATTGGATATTGGAAAACCGAAATACACTGGTTCGAAACCACCATCATACACAACACTTATGACACTTCAACACTGATATGAAGTCGCCAATATGTTTTCGGATGTCTCCTCCATTTACCTCCCCCCCTCCCTCAAACACACTCCTCCTGCCCTGTCTGTCCCACCCATTAATCTGAAGTGAGGTGACATTTCACGCTCATATTTCACAGCATACTAAGGTGGAGCTTATTTTATTATACCTG
>NW_007390770.1:0-1348 GCF_000475195.1 Diaphorina citri | reverse complement strand
TGTAGGTATTAAGTGATAAATTTACGGAGAAACCTACGATATTTACGAGTAAATCCTGAAATGTTTACACAAAGCTTGCTTAAAGCCTGAACTTTAATCAGAACTGAAACGACCTTGGTGAAAATTAAGGTCGGTGGTTTTTGAACCTTTTTAAAACGGCGGTTTTTATCGCATTTAATTTCGAGGAGCATCCTAGAGTGTTGCAGTCAACACCAGAGATGGCCATTCTACATGGTTGGCTTGGGGGGTAGAGTTTCTCCCTTGTAACCGCTAACGGGTTCGATTCCCGCCCGGGGGGAACTTGGTCCTAAACAGATAAGGTTCGTTCTCGGAACGACTGGCTTTAACCTATCCTGTCCTCCTTTCGACTTCGATTTCAGGACGATATGACCTTTTAGCAGTTACAGCTCCCTCTATGAAACCTCTAATTTCAGGCGCAAAACAGTTTTAAAACCGTTTCTATTCTCCATTTCAGGACGATAAGACCTCAGGTATTACAGTTCCCTCTATCAAACCTCAAGAAAAAAAGAAAAAAAACTAACTTGATTCTGATTGGCTAGAATGTTGGTGACGTCATCGTGGCTGCTATCACATGATGCGGGTCCAACAGCCAAGTCTGTAGACGGTCCAAATACCCAGGGTCCAAACCGTAGCTCATGCATATCAGAGTCAAATGTTTGATGCTCTGTTGAGTGATGAGAAGTTGTTTCAAATAGGGGTCCTTGTAAGATAGTCTGTAAAATACATTACATGCGAATGTACTTAGTAAGGTTTTGTGATAAAGGCCCTTTGGAAGTCTGTAGACGGTCCAAATACCCAGGGTCCAAACCGTAGCTCATGCATATCAGAGTCAAATGTTTGATGCTCTGTTGAGTGATGAGGAGTTGTTTCAAATAGGGGTCCTTGTAGGATAGTCTGTGGAATACAATACACGCCAAGTACGGTTTAGTAATGAAGGCCCTTTTGTAAAAACCCTTTATGTGAGCTAGCACATGTTCAGTTTTCTTGGGTGGAGTTGTTTCAAATAGGGGTCCTTGTAGGATAGTCTGTGGAATACAATACACGCCAAGTACGGTTTAGTAATGAAGGCCCTTTTGTATCAACCCTTTATGTGAGCTAGCACATGTTCAGTTTTCTTGGGTAATTGCAGTATATTGTAATTGCTTTTATTTAAATTGACAATAAAATAAACAGAATACAAATATCCCTTCGGTTATGAATCCAAGGACTTGGCAAGGGCACTAGTGGGACTTACTTACAACCTTGTACGTAATTATTCAAGGTAAAAAGGTCAGGAAAAGAAATTTTCAAACAATCAATATTGCCTGGCTGGGGGACGTTAAACAGG
>NW_007390769.1:0-1348 GCF_000475195.1 Diaphorina citri | reverse complement strand
AGTGAGGGAGAGAGCGAAGGAGAGAGAGAGAGGGGGGGGAGAGAGAGAGGGAGAGAAAGAGAGAAAAAAGAGGGGGAGAAAGAACAGGGAGCGCGGGGGGGAAATTTATTGAAAAGCATTTCATATTTTTCCCCCACGGTAAAGTGCAAATCGCATAACAAGATGAGTACCATAGTGCATAATACCACCACTAGGACGATACAAATTGTATACCAATTATATTACAAGTACGCCATTGTTATGATTTCAAGTGTCTCGATGGAAAAAAAAAAAACAGGGATTGCAAGAGAAACAAGAAGGAGGAGAAAGAAAGTAACGAGTGAGTGAGAGGAGAGAAAAAGAAAAGTGTGTGAGGGAGAAAAAAAGAGGGAGATGGAGAGCAGAAGGGGGAAAGAAAGGGAAAGAGGGAGAAAGTGAGAAGGATATAGGATATAGGGGATGCAAAATTCCAATAAATTAAAATCCTAGATTCCTAGAAATGCCCTGGATACCTAGGAGGTTTCATAAATTCAAATCGTGTTTGTAGATCGCTTCCTAGAACTTATAACACAAAAACCTACAATAAGATTCACTTATTCTGGGACATGTATTTTGAGAAGACAAAATCAGCAGTTATAATAATATGTGCATATAGCTGCATAGTTCTTCACAGACATACCTACAGCCATTACATAAATACGACATACAGTTTACATAGACACACAGAAGTAATACATAAATACAACGTGTATAGTTTGCACATAATTCACATTTCACATTCCGTTCGCGTACATTTTCGCCCTTTGAGAAAACACATTTCAAATGTCTGAAAAAAATGCTGACATTTGAAATGAAGAAAAGCAGAAATGCCTAACACACTCACATTCGTATGTAAGAAATGCCTAACACAGCGCACACATTTATATGCTCTGGAGAAGAAGGCCTGTCTATATCATTAGTTTAGCATGTCTCTAGCGTACTAAGCAACTACTACTTGTGCCAGCAGGGTAGAATAGAATAGTCAATAGACCTTTTATATCCTCCCCGAATAGAACTGAAAAGGTCTTGTATATTTAATTGTAGCGCAAAATGCTTTATTTTCAAATGAGACATTCAGTCACTTCACAAAAGTTATGACGTAATATACCAGAAAAAAACACAATTCACAAATCATTGCATAACTATTTTAATAATTCTTGTGACGTCAACATTTTGCGAAATATGGAGTGCCTAAGACCTCAAGCAAACAAATTTCAAAAGTTGCTTTCAGCCCGTAAAAGACTCGTGAAACCCAAGCCTGGGTTATCAAACCCATAGCAAAGTTAGCACCATTATCTTTCCTTAACGTTGTACTTCATTGAGCAATGAT
>NW_007390768.1:0-1349 GCF_000475195.1 Diaphorina citri | reverse complement strand
GTTTTTTTTTTTTTTTTTTTTTTTTTTTTTTTTTTGTAGATGTTTGAGTTTTTTTGCTGAAGGAACTGTAACAACAGAGGTCTCGTCCCGAAATCGAAGAGACCAGGACAGGATAGGAGAAAGTCAGCCGTTCCAGGAACAAACCTCATCTGTTTAGGACTTTAGGATAATGTTCGCGACCTTACAAGTTACTAGGAATTGATCTTAATACTTATTGGAACGGACGGCTTTCTCCTATCCTGCCCTCCTTCTCCCTTCGATTTCTAGACGATAAGACCTCAATTGTGACAGTTTAAGTCTATCAAACCCCTTACTTTTTTATTTCTTTTTTTTTTTTTTTTTTTTTTTTTTTCAAGAAGTTTGATATCGTCCAGAAATAGAAGAGGTCGAGAGGATCTAGGAGAGAACGAGCCGTTCCGAGAACGAACCTTATCCCTCCAGGATAAAATCCACCCCGAGCGGGAATCGAACCCGCGGCCTAGCTAACTAGGCTGACTACCCCTGGCTAAAGCTTTACTTACGAGATGGCAAGAATAAGCTCCTGTTTCTGATGTTCTTTGGCCTTGATAGAGCCACCCTCAGCTAGCGCTGTCTGCAGCTCTTTCTGCAGGACATTCAGCTTTCGTCTCTCAGCCTCCAGAAGCAGATTGGTAACCTGAAATGAGAGAAATCACTATTGACTATATTTCAGAAGAGATAGCAATAAATCATATCTAAATAACCCTTTTAGAGAGGAAGAGGGAGAACTTTATTTGTGTTGGGAATAATGAATGTTGAATGCTTGTCACATAAGTCGACACCCATAGTTTTTTATGACTTGACTTAGACTCGATCCACTAACCACCAGATGAAACGTCCACATCAAACCTGCAAAAATATTCGAGAATTTTGAATAGCAACCTTAATCCTTATCAGCTTATCATATACCAAATGGGATTCATTCAATCTTTTTCTTCCCCTTAGTCAATCCTTATCTAGACTAGACTATACATAGAACCCTCGCTTAAAGTTACTTGATGAAGTGATGACTAAAGCTGCATTATCCTTACCTATTAATAGCCATAGCTGTAATACCCACTACAATCAAACCTTGCTTCCTTTAACATCGTGAGAGAATTGAGAGATCCATTCAAAACGTTCAAGTTCAGGCATAGGTGCTTAATGCCTTAATAGACAACTTCAGAATTCTAGTCTAGATGTCAGGGGCAAGAAATAATAAATAGACAAATATGGTCTCTCTCTCTCTCTCACACACACACATACACACACACACACACACACATACACACACACACACACACACACACACACACACTACTGAGTACTGAAAATAAGACACATGAATAAGA
>NW_007390767.1:0-1349 GCF_000475195.1 Diaphorina citri | reverse complement strand
CTTTACTAGCTATCTAGTTACAAATTTCCCTAGCTCTAACTAAACCTAACCAACCTAGCATTTACCTAACTATGATATTGCCCTCGCCACCCTATATTATAATTTTGTTTAAGCGGTTTCTCATTTGGAAGTGGGTACCCTGACTATAATTGGGATTTCGGTGTTTTAATGAGCCTCATCGTTTGTGCCGTCAAATCACTCTTTTTTTTTTAATATACCTACCTAGACGTTTGATAGAGGGAACTCTAACTTCTAAGGTCTTATCGTCCCGAAGACAGGGCAGGAAGAGTCAGCCCTGATATAGAAACCGAAACATAAAAAAAAAAAATATTTTTTTGGGAATTTGGGGAGCATTGTGCTCAATGAAATAGGTTCCATGAAAATCACACAAAACCGACTTAGCTCTCGAAATGAATAACCTATGTAGCTCTGGAATTAACAACCTAGCTTTCTAGGTAAATAAACAATTGTAACAACTACAAACTACAAGTTGTAAGCGTTTAAGCTCTATGTGTCTAACTGTGACTGTACCAGGCTACCAGGTGTACCAGCTCATTTGCCTACGAATGCTGTGACTGTACCAGGTGTACCAGCTCATTTGCCGACGAATGCTGTGACTGTACCAGGTGTACCAGCTCATTTGCCGACGAATGCTGTGACTGTACCAGGTGTACCAGCTCATTTGCCGACGAATGCTGTGACTGTATCAGGTGTACCAGCTCATTTGCCGACGAATGCTGTGACTGTACCAGGTGTACCAGCTCATTTGCCTACGAATGCTGTGACTGTATCAGGTGTACCAGCTCATTTGCCTACGAATGCTGTGACTGTATCAGGTGTACCAGCTCATTTGCCTACGAATGCTGTGACTGTATCAGGTGTACCAGCTCATTTGCCGACGAATGCTGTGACTGTACCAGGTGTACCAGCTCATTTGCCGACGAATGCTGTGACTGTACCAGGTGTACCAGCTCATTTGCCTACGAATGCTGTTTGACAAACCAGATCAATGGCAACAGAAGCATTGGACTGATGCAAATCAATCAGGAAGGTATTGTAATTAAATTTAAGTTCTAATTGAGAGAGGAAAACCAGAGGCCGAGTCCTTAAACCTTAAACAGGGTGGATTTAAACCTCACTTAAACCGAACTCAGTGAGCTGTGAAACCTTAGGCGCTTAGGCGCAGTTTTCTCTCGGAAATCGAACCGATTACGGAGTAAGAAAGAAAGGATATTAAAACAGCTGGACAGCTGATTCAACATAAATAATAAAACAACAACAACAACAACAACAACAAAAATGCAACTCCAGACAAGGATACACACATCCTGAACAAAAAACAACAAAAG
>NW_007390766.1:0-1349 GCF_000475195.1 Diaphorina citri | reverse complement strand
GAGGGAGAAATGACTGTACCTGCCTACCTGCAGTGTAAATACGCACATTTTCTCTCTCTTTTTTATCTGTCTCCCTCTATTTTCATACAATGTAGGTGTTGTACACCCTTTTTTTCCCTCTCTTTCCCGTTGTTCTGTCTTTTTCTATTCTATTTTTTTCTTTTTTTTTTCTCTCTCTCTCTCTCTCTCTCGAGGAGGAGGAGGAGGAGGAGGAGGAGGAGAAGGAGAAGGAGAAGAAGAAGAAGAAGAAGGAGGAGGAGGAGAAGGAGGAGGAGAAGGAGGAGAAGGAGGAGGAGGAGAAGGAGGAGGAGGAGAAGGAGAAGGAGGAGGAGGAGAAGGAGAAGGAGGAGAAGGAGGAGGAAGAGGAGGAAAAGAAGAAAAAAAGGAGGAATAAGAAAACGAGAAGGAGAAGAATAGAGAAGAGGTATGAGGAAGATAAAGGAAAGGAAGAGGAAGAGGAACAGAAGAAAGGGGATGAGGTTTGAAAGAAATATTAGGAAGAAGAAGGAGAGAAGGAATTAAAGAAAGAGAAGAAAGGAAAGAAGGAGAAGAAGAAAAGAGGAACGGAAGGAGGAGAAAGAGTAGGAAAAGGAGAAAAGAGAGAAAGGAGGAGGAGGAGGAGAAAGAGGATGAGGTTTGAAATAATTATGAAGAAGAAGGAAAGAGGGAGAGAAGGAGGAGAGAAAAAGAGAACTAAGTAAAACAAGAGAACAAAGGAAAAGAAGAAGAGGACGAAAAAAAAAGAGAAGTAGAGAGGAGGAAGAAAAGGAGAAGAAGGAACAGGAGACAGAGGATGAGGTTTGAAATAAGTATAAGGAAGGAGAAGGAAAGGTCAAAGGAGGAGGAGGAATAGAAAATTAAGATAATGATATAATTAAACAAAGGAAAAGAAGAAGAAGAAGAAGGATGGAACGGGAGACTGTAGAAGAGAAGGAAAGAAAGGAGAAGAGGAAGAGGAAATAAAGGAGACAAAAAGTAGGAGGAGAAGAAGGAATGAAAGGAGAGGAGGCATGAGGAGTCTGAGGAAGAAAAGAAAGGAGAGAGAAAGGACGAGGAGGAAGAGGAGGAGGAGGAGGAGGAGGAGAAGGAGGAGAAAGAAAAGGAGGAGAAGGAGGAGGAAGAGAAGGAGGGGGAGGAGAAGAAGGAGGAGGGAGAAATGAAACGAGAAGAAGGAGGGGAAATTTAAAATGTCCGACGGCATTTTCTTGAGCAAACAAACAGTTAACTCCGTCATGGAGTATACAAAAGAAATGACAGCAACAATAACAACATTAACAAAAATCTGGTGTGAACATCACACGACTTTCCTTATCCTATTGAATGGTGCTTATTTGGGTGTTCTGTTGTAA
>NW_007390765.1:0-1349 GCF_000475195.1 Diaphorina citri | reverse complement strand
ATTGCCTTTTATCAAAATCGTCACCAGAAAACCTACCCAGGTAACATTCTGTTTAGACTCGATTAAAATCCTGGAGTCACCCAATGAATCATACAATGCCAGAATATTGACAAATGAGTTGTGTAAAGCACATTGCATACTTACAAAAGTTTCCAGGCATTCACACAAATTTTATCACCATGGCACCGGCAGGTACAAGTTACCAGAAAAGGATTCTAACTCCCGCAATACCGTTTTGATAAAATGGCATAGATTACAGAATGAGCACTAGACAGTAGTTCGCTGGTTCGATTCCCGCCAGGGCATGATTTTATCCTAAACCATATAAGGTTCGTTCTCGGGACGGTTGGCTTCTTCCTATCCTGTCTTTCTTCTCCCTTCTCTTTCTTTACGATAAGTAGTTCTCTCTTGTTATGAAGCTATTTTATAGCCCCCTTTTTTTAAAGGACATCTGAAAAGGTGAAATTTTGTCTTGCAAATACGTTTTGGTGGTAAAAAATAAATGGGGGGGGATCCCTCGTTCTGGTGGGATTGTACGTTGAGAAAATACTGTAGTCCACTTCATCCCAGTTGAACTTGTATCTGGTGAACAAGTAGAGTACATTCATCTCACCTGGAATCAAAATACAAAATTAAGTATTCTATCCAAAAGCCTAAAGAATTTTAAAAAAGGCCCCCCTTGACTGTATATAATTTACTCAGAGCAAGGTCACCTATTGGCCCCCTACAGGCCTGATCAGGACCAAAATCTAAGGGGAAATAATTACTCTTTGGGTGTTGAACAATGAATATTTTTAGAATAACCAACAAGTCTCTTTTAACGCAGACCAAAATTAGGACTCCAAATAAAGTAGACATGTGAGACAGAGATTCTACTGTTTTTGTTCAATATTTCAGGAAGATATCTTCTTTCCCCCTCCCATTTCTGTATAAATAAATTTTAGGTAGGTATTTTTATGTTCGTGGAAAAAACATTGCTGATTTTTACAAGTCAAAATGTATGTACCTACACCTACACGTAAGTGAATACATCAGTTGGTATTTACATTATACTTTAAATGCACACCCTCCTTAATGTGAATATTAAATTTGTAGCTGTAGAACAAGCTATTCCTGAGTGTAATGTATGCTTTCTCGCCTCCTCCTTCAGAAATAAAGATGCCAGCTTTCTTCTTTTTCACGTTCAATTAATCAATTCCCTTTCTATACATCGTTTCCGAACATTTTTCATTTGATTTCCCACACCCCCCGAATTACAATTTCAAATACCGACGTAATAATATCCCATTTCCCATTTTCTCATCCCTCCTTTCTTCTTCTCCCTCTTCTCCCTCTTCTCTTTTCCCCTT
>NW_007390764.1:0-1349 GCF_000475195.1 Diaphorina citri | reverse complement strand
GGGAGGTTGAGGGAGAGAAATTTTTGGGAGGGAGAAGGTCGAATAAAACATAATGTGTGAGGGGAAGAAAGGTTTGAGGATTGGGAGGAAGAGAATAGAAGAGGAGGAGAGGAGGGGAAAGAGGAAGAGAAGAGAAGAAGGTCGGGGGAGGAAGAACAGAAGGGGAGGAGAGGGAGGAGAGAAAGAAGAGGATTAGGGGAGCATTTTAAAACCACATCAAAGGAAACCATTTCACAAAGCACAGGATTTTGAAGAGAGGCTCAAATTTTCCGGCCAAATGGGCATTTATGGTAGGGGGACGGAATTCAATGCGAGTCACCTTCGTTTTTCAATCCTCCTAATAATCCTCCCTTCTTTCCTCATAAAGGTAACTGGTTTTGCCAAATTTGTCCCTCATTAAATTTTGCAGCCGTTGGCCGATGATTTTTGGATGTTCACAGGCATTTGTTTCCATGTTTCCAAAGTTTGGTATCTACCTATAATTTTCCGTACGTAAGTAACTCGTGGAACCAGAAAAAAAAGTAAAAACCTTTGGCTCTTGATTCTTAGATGAGAATAAGACAAACAGGCAAACCAGAAAAAGGGCTAAATCTGTCTCAATCGAACCTGTAAAAATAACATGGACAATTCAAAAGAACTATAAACTGGGTAGAAATACACGGAAGAAAGAAGAAAACAGAAAGAAGAAAAAAAAAAAATTGTAGAGAGTAAAAAAACCGTCTCCGACCACCTGTAAAACATACATAGGGTAATAGAAAGTAACAAAGCTTATAGAAAAGGGGCAGATGCACACTGGACGCAACACAACACGGAAAGTAAAGCAGTGGGGGATACTCACCTCCTCTAGAGTCGTTATCCAGTGGCGTAGGTTTGACTTGTATCGACCGGTTCATCTGAGAAAGAGAACAATAATAGTCAGAATTAAATTCAGATAAAAATAATTATTATATGTTTACTTTCTATTACTCTGTTACTAGATACTAGTAGGTAATGAAAGTACCTATTGCAATCGGTCCAAATTTTTATCGGGACAATTACAATAAAAAAGGTTTTAAATTGGAGAACTTTCGATGTCACTCAGGATATCATCTTCAGACCAAGATAAGATGTTAGATGTTGACTCTATTGCAGCAGGAATAGAACTTTAGAAGTAATATCTAGTAATAATGTTCGTTCTTGGAACGGCTCACTTTTTCCTATTCTGTCTTCTCTCTTTGATTTCGGGACGATAAGCACCTTAGCAGTTTCATACAGTTCCCTCTATCAAACCTCTTTTAAAAAAATATCTGGTGTGAACATCACACGTCTTTCTATTACATATGCAGAATATTTATTTATTTATTTATTTA
>NW_007390763.1:0-1349 GCF_000475195.1 Diaphorina citri | reverse complement strand
AAGAACGAAATTCTAATCACACTTTTTGCATAATGTCACAAAGATCATTTCAGTGATGTACCCATTTCTACTTGCTGTGGAACAGTCCTTTCTCTCTATTTCTCTCCCTCTTTTTTCTAACTAATAGAATGTAATGGACCGATTGGCTTGAGAATGCTTACAGATATACAGATAATGCAGTTAGTATCATACTCCTCATCTAGGTATCTGACCAGAAATGTTTACTTACCTGAAATATTTATTTCTGGCATATGGACTCCAGTCAGCAGTCACAAGAGCAGACATTGTGAACAATTGGGAATAGACTTAGAGAATAACTAGGCAATCAATGCTAGTTTTTTACATCAAGTATGGCCAACAAATAATGACTTAATACTTGTTCTTCATTTGTTCATCTTAGGGTTATTGATCAAGTTTAAAACATGATGAATTAATGTAAGAAGTAGAATTTTAATCCTTTCAGAGGTTTCATAGTGGGAAATGTAACAACAGAGATCTTAGCATCCTGAAATCAAAGAGAGTAAGAGGATAAGTTCGGAGGATAATGAATCCTATTTGTTCGGAATAAAGTTCACCAAAGAATTACCTACCTTTCAAGCTAAATGGGCTGTCTGTTAATTAGTGATGGGCCGAGTGAATGATTTTACTCGAGTGGACTCGAGTTTGACTTCACTCGAGTCCACTCGGTTATTATTTACCAGAAGACATGAAAATGTACGTATCACTCGACTCCGTTTATCCCAGATAAAACCATAACTTACAAAAGGATTACGTCCCGTGAGCCGACAGCCTCAGGAGTTTAGGTACCTATAGGTTATGACTGTGCCGTGCACTTATAGGTAAGTATTTAATTTTCCACAAAAAGGGGTAAATGAGTCATGCACCGTCATACCATACTAGTAATGGTATGCTGTAGCTGTAGCTTTCGTAATGAGCAGGAAGCTTTTAAAGGAAAGTGATTTATTAGGTGACAAACGTGCAATGTTAGTCATGCACTCCATTGCTACTGACCCTTGAGTCATACCTATAGTTATGTTTGGGATTTACCTACCTACTTTTACTACATACGTATACTTACTTACTATCAACTAACTAAACTTCATTACTCGTGTTGATGTGTTTTCTCTCTCTTTCTCTCAGGAAATGATTTAGGTACCTAAAAGCCAACCTAGTTAGCTTGGAGGGTAGCGTGCCTGTCCTGTAAGCGCAAGGTCACGGGTGCGATTCCCGCCGGGGGCGGACTTTATTCTAAGCAGACAAGATTCGTTCTCAGAACGGCTGGCTTTCTCCTATCGCGTCTTCCTTTTCTCTTCGCTTTCGGGACCTTAGCAGTTACAGTTCCCTCCATA